>NW_006204341.1:792902-820126 GCF_000334495.1 Tupaia belangeri chinensis
AAGGATGAGCTTTATTTGGGGATTAAAAAGCCAAATTTTATGTCCATATCTCTACTGCAGCCTCAGTATAAGAGTCAGTAATATATGCTATAAAACAGACATTCTGGTACGTGCCTATTTTATTTATTCTCCATCAGCAGCATTACAGAAAACCTAACTAATTAGAAATTAATTCAAGGAAAAAAGCTACAATTTCTTAAGTGTCTTTTTGCCTAGCTTTAAGAAAATGATTCCAAAGCACAAGGATATTGTCGTGTCAAAATAAGCAGCCTGTAGACTAGAAGAAAACATTCCAATTATTTGAACAACAAGAAAAAAATCTCAAATGATGTTAGCAAGAAGCTAATTCTTTCAGGTTATTTTTCCTTAAGCTTAATTATATTTTTGTCAAGCAGATGGAAGAATTTTGAAGGTTAAGGTTTAAACCTCTTCAAACCTGAAAATCTGATTCTAGGAACTGATATAACTTCACATCTTGATTCTACACAAATATTCCCCTTCTAATCTCAAGTAGAGCTTGCTTCCATTTTTTTATCTTTTAAAATAGCTTATGATCACTGACATTGAATCATGTTACAAGGAAGCCGTATTTTCTAAATTACCTTGACATATTCTATCTATAACTAGCATTTTAAAAAATTGATTATTTGGCACATCTGAGTTAATGTTTGACTTCAGTGTATAAATAAATATATTGTTCCATTCTGTGTTGAAATCATCACCTGGAGAATTGAGGAAACTGGCAGTAATTCCTAGGTCAGAAGAAATAACATAAAGTCATGCTGGAGGGGAAGGTTCTCCTCTCTCCCATTCTCCCATTGGTGAATGAATAGCCTAACCGCTGGTTGAAATAATGGAATGGAAGGAACATTTTTATGCCATCAGGACATAAAAGTTTGTAAATATAGGGTGCAAGAAAGAGTTGGGCAGCATTTTAGTTCACTCAATCTGCTATAACAAAATACCATAAGCTGATTGGCTTAAAAACAGAAAGTTGGGGCTAACAGATGTTGTAATGTTTATGTTGCTGGACTCTCATGTAGTTGACCACTAAGTCCTAAACCTGGTGACTAAAAGCTCACTCTGGGAGTGTGTGTGTGTGCATGCACAAAATCCTGAGAGGAGCATAGAGGAGAAGGGATTGCGACTTGGCCATACTCCTGGGAGATGATTTCTTGCTTTCTGTCTTTTTTTCTCTCTTTTTCTCTCCAGTGAGAGTATGTGCCCTATAACAAAAATTTCTCAAAAAACAAACAAACAAACACACAAACAAGAAAGTTAATTCTCACAGTTCCGAAGGTGGAAAGTCTAAGATGAAGGTTCCAGCAAACTCTGTCTGGTAAGGGCCTGTTTTTCTAGTTCATAGATAGGAACATGCATGCCAGGTACATGTGTGTGCATGCCCTAAATCCTGATGGGAGAAATGGAGGAAAAGGGATTGAGGCATGATCATAGAGGGCGATCTCTGTCTCTTTCTCTCCCTCTCTCTCTGGCAACTGTTATGAACTCTCTGGCAATGAAAGAAAACAAAAACAAAAAACAATGAATCCCTGGTCTCCAGTTTAGAATCTAATGGACCAGTGTTCATTACAGTATAATAGAAATGAGAGTTTCAACTTCAATTCTGACAGATGGTATCGTCACAGATACTAAATTACTTTATCAGTGGTAAATATAATTTTCATATTAAACCATAGATTAGCATCAGGGCAAAATGTACTAGGGCATGGTAAAAGCATATGCACTAAGAAAGAGAAGTGCAATTTTTTTCTTTTTAATTTGCTATAGGATGTGTATGTTTTCCAGAGAGAGAGAGAATGAGAAAGCACTCCCCAGGGGAATGACCACTCCATAATCCTTTCTCCTCCATTCTCCTTTTGGGGTTGTTTTTCAAGAATGTGTGCATATTCACCCAGGGTGTTGTTCAAGTTTCTGGTTTCCAGGATTTGAATCATGCAGTCAACTCTGTGGGATCCAGCTGCCTTAACCACCATGCCACTTGACTGACCCAAAGTCCAAATTTTGAAACAAGATTGTGAGAATAAAGAAAGCACAGTGAGTGGTTTTCACAATGACTTGAAGAAAACTACTTTGCAAATCAGTGTGAGTTTGGGCAAGATAATTATCCTAGGTGTCTAAAAACTTGGTCCACCTATATATTGTATAAAGAAAATTAGTAGCTTGCTTATTACAAGAAAATAAATATTAAAATTGGCAAAGGAATTATACAAATATTCAATAAACTGAAAATGACTCATACATTAAATTTATACACTACAGTTTACCACTTAATAAATTGCCAAACTATTTTGCTGTTTATTATCACAACAGGATATTATCAATGTTGTTATAATGTCTATTATAGAGATGACATTGAGTAATTTATCGTTTTAGTAATAGTTCATACTTTTCACTGTGAATCTATTTGCTAAATTTTTCAACTTCCTATATACTTTTCAACCATTAAATAGATAAGGAATCGTGATTTGACTACTAATATAGAAAATATAAACCATCCTTATTCATAACAAGCTTTAAGTTATGTCCAAATTCAAGACATTTTAAAAAAAATTATTATTTGGACCAGCAGTTAGCATAATGGTTATGTCGCTGGACTCCCATGTAGTCGACCATGGTTCGCGTCCCGGACCCAGTAGCTTAAAATTCACGCTGGGCGCATGTGCGTGCATACCCAAGATTCCAAGAGGAGAATGGAGGAGAAGGGATTTTGGCATGGCCATCCCCCATGGGGGGTGATTTCTCGCTTTCTGTCTCTATGTCTCTCTCTGTCTGTCTGGCGAGCGCACGCGCCCTATAGAAAAAAACCTCTCAAAAAAACTTAAAAAAAAGAAAAAAGTATTATTATATTATCAGATTACATTTAATCCCATGTATCTTTACAGTGTATAATATTTCTTTTTTTCAGCATGATCACCATGCATACCAGTCAAGACAAAGACATTACTATCCACATAATCATCATCAAATAGCTTTTCATTTTTTCCAGATTATTAGCATTATTATTGGTTTTATGTTCTCATTTTTTTAAGCATTCAATCACTACACATCATTTGGCTTGTAAAGATAACTTACCTAACATGAAATACTTCCTGGACCAGTCCAAGTAAGTATAACATACATGTTGTCATCAGCAGGTAATAAACCATTTTTATGTCCCACTAATGTCATGCCTCTCTATTTGTTCTTGTGCTATTCTTCCTCTATACTCTTCCCTTCTCTCCCTCCCCTCCACACTGTCTTCAGTGTCCATAACTATTTCCACTGCATCTATGCCCTCCAATATTTCAGTCTCTATCATAGAGTGTGAATAGTCAGTATAAATTCAAGACATTTTTGAAATCAACTTGAAGTATGTTTAGTTTCTTCAAATGACCTTCTTTGACTCAAAGCAAAAGAGCTTTGCAATAAGTAACAGCAAGATTTATTCTACACCAAGAAACAATAAAATGGTAGCCAAAGTGAGAAAATTTTATGACTTCAACTTGTCTCTTGGATAACTGACTTGACAACACAGAAATAGAATGTCCTGTGACAGCTAAGTGTATGATGGAGACTGCCCCTTGTCAAGATACAATAACGTGCTTTGTTCTCAAAAGTACCATAAGGGATTTGCAGATAAGACAATTGTCACCACTTCCAGGTTATTTCAATATGCTCATATGCAAAAGCCCATAGAGTAGCAGGTATTTTTTAGCTATCAGTCTCTGAAGACCTGTTACTGGAACCCCATTCTCTACTGCAAAGATCTAGAAGTACGCTTCTACGTTTGGGTCAACAAACTCAGATCCTGCTCTCTCAATAAGGAAATTTATCTCATCTGCATAGTGTGAGAGTTTAGGGACTAATTCATAGATTTTAATGGTCTTTTCATTTACTGCACTGCATGAGGTGACAATCACAGTTTGTTTTGTTCTGCCTAAATTTGATTTTATATCATCTTCACATATGGCACTTCAGCATTATCACCACTGGGCTTTCCCCATAGGAGCTGTGTACTCGTGTTCTACAGCTCCTGATGTGACAGGGTACACAGAAAGTGGCACTGGATAACCAAGCCTGTCAAGTAAGGATAGATAGTGAGGCAAGTGGATATATCATTTCTTTGTCATTCAGCTGTACCATGAAGCTATTTTTAAAAATGTGACTAGTCCTTTGATGACATTTATGAGGTAAATCTCGATGAAGGAAGCAGATTCATTTCAATCTTATATAAATGAGTATGAAATAAATTATTAATAATTGCCCACTGAGTCATCTACTGCTACCCATAAGAATCTCAGGCTAACAACAATCATGTGACGAGACAAAAAGCTCAAGGCTAAGCTTGGAGAAATAAAATATACAAAAACAATCATCATCATCCTAATTATAGTATGTATATTTATTATTGCTAATAATATTTGAGATCTTTTCATTTTCTAGGTACTGAATGAAATCCTCTTCCAAATACAATCTCATCTCATCTTTGAAATAGCTTTTTGTAGTATATTTTATTATTATGTTCACTTTCTCTAGGAGGAAAATAAGGACCAGAGAAATAACTTTTCCATGGTCTTTGGTTAAATTGCAGAGCCAGAATTATATAGATCCAAACTTCAGACTCTAAGCTCTATAGTGTTCCTACCTATAGATATGTACCTTATTTCTCAAGTGTCTTTTGATTGTATTATAAAGAAAGAAATAAAGAATTTTTTAAAGATTATCTGCATACCACTTATCCATTCTTTCCATAAGCATAACTATTTCAGGAGTTGACTTTGTCTTGAAGACAGTATGTCAAATTTTATATTCAGATAAAGGTCGCTGAAGTAGTGAGCATGTGCCTATGGGATGAATTTGTCTACTGTGAATTGTATATCATCCCAACACTGTGGTGAGAATGACTATATTTATTATGTGGACTGAGATGGCAATGAGGAGTGAGTAATTTCATTCGAGCACTAAGAATGCATTATGAAATTTTCTTGAGAATCCATGAGGAAATTTTAAAAATACTACATTCACTTTCCCGAATATTGCTGGATTCTTCATTCAATTAAGTATCTTTTAGTTTAAAGCCATATAAAATACATTATGCTCTATGTATCTTTGACATATGGCCAATCGTGTGTAACACTCTAAAATCTGCCAGCTGTGTTTAAGGAACAAAAATACTTTGTTTTCAGACAGCTTGATCGAAATTCTGAAGTTTGTGAGAAAACAGAACTTCTTGAAAATGTGATTTTTTGAACCACCAGAAACTCTGAGATAATACCCAAAAGAGAAGGGTCCTTGTTTTTACTATAATAGAAGTCTTCTTGTTTTTCAATAATAATATATTGCCAAATTGTATTGAGTTTATTTTCTGCCATGACTTCTAGTTAGTCCCTTTAGCTTTTGTTTCAAGATCTGACAGAATAAGAATACTTTTCCAATCTGGACCAGACTGTGCTTTGCTTGTGTTAATCGCAAAATGAACATTTTAGGACCTACAGAGACTGGTTAAAATGTTTTATATACTAAGAAATGCAATGTCAGAAACATAATTAAATGCTATTTTCAGTATTTTTTACCCCTGCCTTAAGGACATAATCTTTACTTGCATAAATTGCTTAGAGTTGGTAACTGGTGGTTGGAGAGAATGGATGTTGCTATTACTCTGGCCCTTGTAGCTCTGCCTCTTCAGGCTTCACCTCTAGGTGTAGCAAGTGTTCTGACTCCTTTTTACTGTCTCAATCAAGGGGGAAGCTGGGACTCTATGATGAGTGCACTTGCAATACCCTCTGTGAGGGTATAAGCCTAGGAAACTAGAGTTTTGGAAACTGCGGGTTGCAGCTCAATGCTGGGTTGGAAACTCAATTTAATGGGTTTGACAAACACTCTTTTAAAAATGAAATAGAATATATTGCACATTTTTCTAACTTCTGTTTTAAGTGTTTTTGTCTGTGTGTGTTCATGAACAGCGTGTTGGGTCTCAACATCAAAATGTATTTCTTACTGTTTGTTATGAAGTAACAAGTGAGAAAGCTAGTGCACTAGACTTCTACCCTTTGCATATCATCATGGCATGCTTTTTTATTTATTTCAGAAGTAAAGGGGACTTTTTTCCCCCCAAGGTTAAATTAGTGAGTTCCACAAATAAATAAGATTTCTAAACAGAGGGCTTCAGGTAACTAGTTTGCATATATTGCTTATCCTTATATTTTTTTAATTATAGAAACCACATGTACAAACATGAGAGAGAGAAAGAGACGGAGGAGCCTGATCACACTGGAAGCCTTTTCTCTCTGATTCTCCAACCTATCAGAATTGTGGACACATGCATATATGCCTAGTATGACGCCAATAGTGTTAGTACTCAGCCCTGTGGGTCCCGGCCTCTGGCTTCTTGTGTGCTACACTTCCATGCACTACGGTATGAGCCCTATATTGCTCATTGATAATCAGTGCAGATATGTAGCTATGTTAGCATGCAGTCATGTTTATATCTTAGTTAAAAACATGTATCTTACATAAGAGCAGCAGATATAATTGATTAATATATTCCATTTATATAAAAAAAATATCCCAGGAGTCAAGAGATTCAGATTCATGGGAAAATTTTTCACCAACACTCTCAATTGAATGTCTATAATGTGTAAAGCATAGTGTTAACAGGAGAAGGGGGTCAGGAATACAAAAAAACACAAATACCTGGGCTATATAGCTAAAACAAGTTCTTGGTGTATTGTCTCTCAGATTCATTCCTTGTACTTAATATGCTCTGCTCTGCATAAAGAAGGGACAAGACCCTTACCAAAGAAATTTCCAAGGATCCTTTGTTAATTGGCTTCCACAAGGGTTTCACCAATGGAAGCCACTGGCAAGATGTTGAAGGATTGGAAGACAAAGTCATAGTGTTTCTCTTCTTCTTGGTCTCACTGGTTCCACCTTCCCTTGAAGAAGCATATCATGATTCCAACTTCCTTTAAATAGACCTCTTTCACTTACATTTTCTCCTCTCTTTGGCATTAAGGTCCAATACTGTGGACCAGCAGATGGCATAATTGTTACATCACTGAACTCCCATATAGTTGACCATGGTTCGAGTCCCATACCTGGCAGTTCAGGCGTATGTGCATGCATGCCCAAGATCCCAAGAGGAGAAAGGAGAAGATATTACAACATGAGCATCCCCCAGGGGAGTGATTTCTGTCTCTCTGTCTCTCTGACAAGTGTACATGCCCTATAGCAAAAATCTCTCACTAAAAAAAAAAAAAAAGTTCCAGCACTGCTTTTGCTCATCTTTCAATTCCCTTTGTTTTAGGTGTTCAGAGTTTCTATTTTCCTGGTTAGACTGATTAATATAGGGGTTTAGAATGAGATATTTATGCTTTGTTAATTGGCTTCCACAAGGGTTTCACCAATGGAAGCCACTGGCAAGATGTTGAAGGATTGGAAGACAAAGTCATAGTGTTTCTCTTCTTCTTGGTCTCACTGGTTCCACCTTCCCTTGAAGAAGCATATCATGATTCCAACTTCCTTTAAATAGACCTCTTTCACTTACATTTTCTCCTCTCTTTGGCATTAAGGTCCAATACTGTGGACCAGCAGATGGCATAATTGTTACATCACTGAACTCCCATATAGTTGACCATGGTTCGAGTCCCATACCTGGCAGTTCAGGCGTATGTGCATGCATGCCCAAGATCCCAAGAGGAGAAAGGAGAAGATATTACAACATGAGCATCCCCCAGGGGAGTGATTTCTGTCTCTCTGTCTCTCTGACAAGTGTACATGCCCTATAGCAAAAATCTCTCACTAAAAAAAAATAAAAAGTTCCAGCACTGCTTTTGCTCATCTTTCAATTCCCTTTGTTTTAGGTGTTCAGAGTTTCTATTTTCCTGGTTAGACTGATTAATATAGGGGTTTAGAATGAGATATTTATGCATCATCATCATCATCATCATAACAACTGGTATTTATTTAATGCATATATGTTTCAGATGTTATTAAGTATCTTTCAGATATTAACAGCTCTATTTTACAGATAAAGAAGCTGAATCATATAAAGGTTATTGTTTTATTTTAATTTTTTAAATTTTATTTCATTATTTTACATACAAAATAAATCTTCCCAGCATGAGTACACTGCATATCAGTGCACTCAAAGATATTACTATACACATTATCATCAACACATACTTTTCCATTTTTGTGTCTGTTAAATGTTTTTATTTTTTCCCTTGATTCCCTTCCTCCTGCTCCCTATTGTTTACCCTCCACCTACAGTATCTCTAGTATCCACAGTTGCTCTCTTTGCTTTTATACTTTATAATGTTTCAGTTTCTGCCATAGAGTGAATAAATTCAGTATATTTTAAGTAGGAACATACAATGCCTCTCTTTCATAGCCTGGCTTGCTTTTGCTTAGCATTAAACCTTTCATATCTGTCCACTGTGTACCAAATGCCAGGGTCTCATTGTTTTCCTTGACTGAGTAGTATACTATAGTGCATGTGTACCACACTTTTTTGATACAATCATCTGTATTTGAACATTTAAGTTGATCTCATATCTTAACAATTGTTAATAATGACACAATAGACATGAATGTGCAAGTGTTTATCCAACTGAGTGTACTCCTATCCTTTGGGTAGGTACCCAGGAGTGGAACTGCTGGATTGTATGGTAGTTCAATTTGTAGGTGTTTGAGGAACCTCCACATTGTTTTCCATAATGGCTGTACTTATTTACAATACATTTTCACTAGCAGTGTAGGAGAGCTCCATTTACACCACAGCTTCCCCAGCATTTATCATTCTTTACTGCTTTAATCTTAGCTATTCTGACTAGGGTCATGGGATGTCTCATTGCGATTTTGGTTTGCATCTCCCTTATGATGAGGAATGTTGAGCAAGTGTTCATATGCTTTTTGAGTGTTCATATGTCTCCCTTGGAGAGTTGTCTGTTCAGCTTATTTGCCAAATTTTCATTGGTTGTTTATTATTTGCAGGTAACTCACATGAGTTCTCTGTATATTCTAGTTATTAGTCCCTTATCTATGGGAGAGTTTACAAAGATAGTCTTCCATTCCAAGGATTGTCTCTTCATCCTAATTACTGTTTCATTTGTTGTACAGAAGATTTTTAGCCTAATGTAATCTCATTTGTATGTTTTCTGGATTATTGCCTGTGTTTTGGGAGTGTTATTTAAGAAATCTTTGCCTATCTCAATGTCTCCAAGAGGTTCCCCTGTGTTTTCCATCAGGAGTTTTACAATTTGAAATTTTGCGTTTTGATCTTTGATCCATTTTGACTATATTTTTGTTAAGTGTGAGAGATAGGGGTCCAGTTTCATTTTTCTGCAGGTGGATGTCTGGTTTTTCCAGCACCATTTGCTGAAGAGATTTTCTTTTCCTCTGGATTTTCTTGTGCCCTTTGTCAAAATCATTTTTCTACTTGTTTTGGGGTTTATTTTGGATTCTCTATTCTGCTACATTTTGTGTGTCAGTACCATGCTGTTTTGGTTATCACGGATTTGTAATATACTTTGAGGTCAGGGAGTGAAAGGAGTTATTTTGTGGATTCTTCTGCATTTTCTATGTATGTAATCATGTCATCTTCAAATAGAGATAATTTCACTTCTTCTTTTCCTGTGTGGATGCCTTTTATTTTATTCTTTTGTCTGATTGCATTGCCTAGGATGTCCAGCACTATGTTGACAAGCAGTGGAAAATACAGGCAGCCTTGTTTTGTTCCAGTTTTTACTGAACTAAAAAAATGAAAGATTTGCCCCATTCAGTATGATGTGTTTTTTTACATATTGCTTTGATAATTTTGAGAAATGTCCCATCTATGTTGATTTTGCCAAGGCTCTTAATCACAAATAGATAATTTATTTTATTAAATGCTTTTCCTGCATCTATTAATATTATTATATTTTTAAAATCTTTCCTAGTATTAATGTGATGTATTACATTTGTTTTTTGGATATTGAAGCACTCATGCAGCCTTGGAATAAAACCTACCTGGTCATGGTGTATAATTTTTTTAATGTGTCACTGAGTATAATTTGCTATTATCTTTTTGAGAATTTTTGCATCTGTATTCATCAGGGATATTGGTCTGTAATTTTCTTTTTATTTGTTTTGGGAAAGAGAGTGATGGAGGCTTCATACAATGAATTTGGGAGGATTCCTTTCTTTTGGATCTTTAGAAAAAGTTTGAGTAGAATGGAGGTTAGCTCTTCTTAAAAATTTTGTAGGATTCAAATGTGAAACCATAGAGACCTGGGCCTGTCTTTGTTGGGAAATAACTGATTCAATCTCATTGTTTGTTATTTGTCTTTCAGGATTTCTGTTTCTGCCTGATTCAATCTTGGTAGATTATATACGTTGAGAAATGTGTCCATCTCATTCAGTTATTCTTGTTTATTGGCACAGTGTCGCTTGTTGTAGTTGCTCATGATCTTTTGTATTTCCGTTATGTCTGTTGTAATAGTGGCTGGTTTTTTGTTTTTTTTTTTTATCTGGTTCCAGTCTCTTTTCTTCTTAGTTAGTCTATTTATCAGTGTGTTAATTTTGTTTATCCTCTCAAAGAACCAGCTTTTGGTTTCATTTATTTTACGTATAGCTTGTTTATTCTCTATTTCATTTCTATCTGCTCAAATTTTTATCATTTTTTTTTTTCCTTCAGCATTTTTTTTCCAGTTTCCTGAGGTGTGTTGCTGTGTTGTCTACTTTAAATTTTTTTCTTGTGGGCACTAATTGCTATGAATTTTCCTCTATGACTGCTTTTTCTGTGTCCCCTGGGTTATAAAAACTTGTGTGCTACTTATAATTTGTTTCAATGTATCTTTTTATTTCAATCTTAATTTCTTCAGTGGTTGTGAAGTTATCAGGAGTAGGTTGTTTAGTTTCCATGTGTTTGTGTATTTTCTGTAGTCAATTTCAAGTTTAATTCCATTGTGATAAAAGATGCTGAATATAGTTTCTAAACCTTCGAATTTGTAAAGGCTTATTTTGTGCCCTGTTATGTGGTCGATCTTTAAAGATATTCCATGCAGGATGAGAAAAATGTGTATTTTGTGGTTGTTGGGTGGAATTTTCTAGAGATGTCTGTCAAGTGCATCTTATTTATGATAATGTTTAGATACTATATCTCTTTGCTTATTTTTTGTCTAGATGATCTATCTAGAGGTGACAGACAGTAAGGTGTTGAGATCCCCAAGGATTATTGTGTTGCAGTCCATTTCTTCATTTAGTTCAACAGTCTTCCACATTTGGGTGCTACATTGTTGGGTGCATAAATACTTCCGCTATATCTTCTTGGTGAATTAGTCTTTTAGTACAATACAGTGTTCTTCTTTGTCTCTTCTTATAGTTTTTGTCTTGAAATCTATTTTGTCTGATACCAGTGTTACAACTCCAGCCTTTTTTTGATGTCCATTTATATGGAATCTTTTTCCAGCCCTTTACTTTCTGTCTGTGTATGTCTTTATCCATGAGGTGCATTTCTTACAGAGACAACATATAGTGGATTCCTTTAAAAAAAAAATCTCTCAGGGAACCAGCAGTTAGCGTAATGGCTATGTCGCTGGACTCCCACATAGTCGACCGTGGTTCGTGTCCCGGACCCGGTGGCTTAAAACTCACGCCGGGTGCGTGTGCATGCGTGCCCAAGATCCCGAGAGGAGAATGGAGGAGAAGGGATTGCGGCGTGACCATCCCCCCTGGGGGGTGATTTCTCGCTTTCTGTCTCTATGTCTCTCTCTCTCTGTCTGTCTGACGAGCGCACGCGCCCTACAGTGAAAATCTCCCCCCCCCAAAAAAAAAAAAAAGGAAAAAAAAAATCTCTCAGTCAGTCTGTATCTTTTCATTGGGGAATTTACTCCATTAACATTCAACATTGTTATTGGTATTTGTGGACTTATCCCTGTTGTGTTAGTCATTTTTGGGCTTGTGTATTCTCTTGTTTCTATTTGCCTTTGTTTAGTTTTCCTGATATAGTACTCCCTTAGCATTTCTTGAAGGGCTGACCTAACTTTCATAAAATTCTTTCAGTTTTTGCTTATGTAAGAATATTTTTCTTTTTCCTGTTTGAAGGATAATCTTTCCTGGTATAATATTCTTGGTTGGAATTGTTTCTCTTTTAGAGTTTTGAATCTGTCTTTCCATTTTTCTTTGCCATCATCATTTCCATTGACAGATCTGATGTTAGCCTAATAAAATAGCCTTGGTATGTAATCTGATGCTTCTCTCTTGCCATTTTTAGATTTATTTATTTATATACTTTTAAAAATTGTTTAATTTTATTTATCACTATTATCTTTTATTTGATTAAGGGCTCATATCACACCAGAGAGAGAGAGAGAGACACACAAAGAGAAAGAAAGAACACAATCTTCCAGGTCTGGGACTTGAGTAGCAGTTGGCCATGTGGGTGTCCAGAACCCTAACCATCATACTATCTGCTGGCCTTATATTTATATTTTTTACATTCAATCACTGTGTATCATGACAGAATACCAAGTCAATTATCCCATCATGAATACAATGTAAATGGGTTCAGTCAAATATATTATCATACATATAATCATCACATAATTTTCTGTTTTTCTGTCCCTTAAATGTTCTCTTGTCATTTTTAGAATCTCATCTTTGTCTTTGTTTTTTACCATTCTAACTGTGATGTACTGTGGAGAGGATCTTCTTATGCTGATTCTATTTGGTGTCCTTTGTGCTTCCTGGATTTGTATCTTGATGTGTCTCTAGATTTGGAATGTTTTCAGATGGTATTGAATGAAAGAGGTTTTCTATGCCTTTAACAGTTTCGTCACCTTCTGAAGTTCCCATTATTCATATATTTGGGTTTTTAACAGTCTCTAGAATTTTCTGTATGCTATCCTCATTTTTATTCGTTATTTTTCCATTCTTTAACATGATTTGGATTAAGTCAGATCATTTGTCTTATAGATCTGAGACTTTCTTCTGCATGATCCAATCTGCTATTGATGATTTCAAGGAAGATTTTGATTTCTTGCATCATATTCTTCTTCTCCACAAGTTCTATTTGATTTCTTTTTAGTGTCTGTCTCCTTATTTTTTCTTAATGTCATGGAGTGATTTTATAATCTCCTGGACTTGGTTGTCCATTTCCTCTTGCATCTCATTGAGCTTTGTTACAATTAATATTCTGAATTCTATTTCTGTCAATTCTGGGATTTCTTGTGTGATTTTTGTTTTGTTTGTTTGTTTGTTTGTTTCTTTTTCCCATTGGCAAGGATTTCAGGTATACCTCCTGATTTTTTCCTATTTCTTAAGGCTCTGCTTTATGTCCTAAGCATCTGGTGAGATTCTTACCTTGCCCTACCAATTTGGGGTAGGTTTATGAGGCTGTATGTTTGTTCACTTCCCTGTGGCATACTTCAGTTCCATACCAATTTCTCTCTTGTTTCCAAAATTTTCTAATTCTTACATGGCTGAGCACTGATTTGAGGAGGCTGACCTTAAGTTATCAATAGTAGATAAGGCTGATGCACAGACCTTATAAACCTGCTCTTCCCTGGTTTTGGCACTCACAGAGTGCCTTCTCAGTGGTGGACCCAGACAAACAGCCCCAATCTCTTTCTGTTTCTGAGAGTGCTTCCAGGTGTATATGGGAGAGATTCCACAATCCTGCTCCTTAAGCCCTGGCTCTGGGACCCTCAGAGGGCCTTCAAAAAGGTTATATAACTTGACCAAAGGCATTTAGCTAATGAAACATGGCCTTTCTAATCTTCAGTTTTGATTTATTTTTTAACTCCCAGTGCCTTGCTTGTAGAATTCTGTCATGTTTACAAGTACTGAAATTTCCACACATCTTTATTTAAACAAATTTTAATTGCCAGAGGTCATGTACATTCACCAGAGAGAGACAGGGAGACACACAGAGAGAGAGAAAAAGAAACAGGGAGAGGGAGAAAGAAGTCCTACTGGGCCATAGTCATACCATAATCCCTTTTCCTCCATTTCTCTATCTTGTTATGCACAAGTTTGTGGTGTGTGTTTTAAGCCACAAAGATCAGGATTTGAATCATGGCTGATCATATGGGATCTAGCTCCATTAACCACTAAACTATGGGACCATTCCTATCTTACATTTTTTAAATGCCTGTATGTTTTGATGCTGATTTATTGTTTCAATTATATTAACATTTTTTAAGCGTTTACTATGTAGCAAACATAATGATGGGTGCTATGACTGAAAAAAGCATGATGCCTGTCCTCTATTATAAACAGTCTGTTTTTGAACCTGCTTTTATGAATGTGGTATTACTGCTAAAATCAAGGACTTCTCAAGTAGGATAGTCTTCCAAACCTTCTGGTCAAGTTAGATCTAGGTGACTGCCCACAAATGATCAGTTTACCTTTGAAATAAAGTTGCATTGGGAAATGTCATTCTCTGGTTCTCAGAGAAATAATTTGTAGCCTTATACTGAAACCAGTACTCCTTAATTTGTCTATTTGAAGTAAACATACATTTTAGTACCATGGAAAATCAGGTCTGGGAAATAATCTTTCCTTTGTAACTAAATAATCATTGATGCACAACATTATAGTTGTTTCTCATTACTGTAGTTTGGGAAGCTCCTTTTCTCAAACTTTTTCAATCAATACAATATAAATCTATCAGCTACCATCCGAACAACCCTCTGGGTATGGATTATTCAGTATTCATACAAGGCTACTCATATTATGGACTGAAATGTACAATCAAGCAGAATGATGTTCACACAGCTGTTTTATATTTAGTTGGCTTTCTAATGTGAGCTAATTTGTTGTAGGGACTAGGGGCATTACTAAGATTTATTTCAAGTTTAGGATGAGATAAAATTATTGTTTGAAGGTGAAACTTTAGTCTCCACTCAACTTTAACAGACTTTGTTATTGTATTTTCTTAATGTCAGATAGAGAAAAGTGTTTGATATATTACCATATATGGAGGTAATAGGCTTTACAACAACTTCTCCCTCCTTGAAACCAACAACTTAAAACCTCTACCTTCCTTTTAAAATGATATATGTGAATAAAAGCAAAGGTAATATGAATATCACTTAGACTTCAAAACAGTCTATGTGAAAATTAGATGATGACTGCATAACAAAATATAATATTCACCTTGTTCTTAGATTTATATCTTAACTAAATACTCTGACAGAAGGTAGGACTGTTCAATAGACAGTTAATGTGTGGAGAAATTGGCTTTCATTTTATGTGTGTTTTACCCTTTGGTAAAAATGAAGAAAATCAAAGGGAGAGAAAAGACCTTAAGGGGAGTAAAATATCATTTTATGGTTTCAGAGTAAACTGGTGTTATCTCCTGAAACTATACCATGGTAGAAAACCTTATAGGAGGACTATGCCTGGGGCTAGCCCTGTAGCCTAGTGACTGAGGAAGCTAAATCCCACAGGTGAACTATGGTTTGAATTCCAGCCCCAGAGGCTTGAAAATTGATTATTCTAGGTGCATGGAGAGAAGGAGAAGGGGTTACAAAGTGACTATGCCCAATTAAGGAGTGCTTTCTTCCTCTCTTTTCTTTCTCAGTATGTGGACTGTATGTGCCCTCTAATAATTAAAAAATAAAGAAGTCGAATGTGAAGAAGATTGGCCAGCTCATAGTGCAGTGGTTAAATGATGTGTATAGAGAGCCAGATCCTACGTGGCCAACTACAGTTTGAATCGTGGCTCACGTAGCTTAAAAACCATGTCGTGTGTGTGTGTGTGTGTGTGTGTGTTTCTACAATGTGTGTGTGTGGGGGGCTGTCTACAATCCTGATAGGATGGAGAAATGGAGGAAAAGGATTGCATTGTTATCACGTCCCTTTGGAGGGAGCTCTCTCTCTCTCTCTCTCTCTCATGCATGCACCTTCTGGTAATAAGAAAGAAATCTTTGTAAAAAGAGAATCAACACCAAACCATTATGCAGTAGAACATCATGCTGCAACTACTAAAAGGCATGGAGTTGGTGACCCTGAATGGAACAGTATTGTATTTGTTATGAAAACAAAATCTACTTTGTCATAAGATTAACAAGGTATAGAGTGTAAACTTTAATGACCATGAAAAATAGATATAGAACAGAAGCATTTAATTCTATCAATGAATATTACTAGCGTCTTAAAAAGTCCAAAGTCTAGAAGACTGTTAGTTGTTCTTGCTGGTTCATTGTGAAAATATCCATGCTCTGTTTAATTCAAAATACTAGCAAGCAAGACACATACTTCCTTCCTTTTACTAAACAAGCAGGAAGAGTTACATTATCTAGTTACAGAATAAGATTGTATTTATGCACTTTGCTATGTAACGATATAAATGTTGTAACTGAGCAAATTTAAAGGCAATGTTGTTTAATAATAGGAAATCATCTGCACAGTTCCAATGTTAGTATAGGAGCCTGAAGGAAATCAGAAAGCAAACAAGCTAAAATTATAACCAAATCTTTATATTTTTAAGTTCCATCATTATTAACTGGTTTCTTTACCCACGTAGGCTCATTGCCATCTTCACAAGGATCATAATGGTTTCTGTCTCCAAAATATCTTTATAATTTCTGTATCTCTCTCCATTCTCACAACTACTAGGCTGAGTCAAGTCACCTCTTGTTTGGACCATTATAATAGGATTCCAAACAGTATGACTGGTTTCATACTTTATCTTCTCCAATCCATTCTAATTTATTCTCTAATTTTCAGTCATTGTGCTATATCTAGCACATACATTTAATGATGTCAATTCCTTGCTCAAATCATTCCAATAATTCCCCTTTTCCCCAGTGAAGTCCTTTTTTTAATTGTCAGAGAGTGCATGTACTGTCTTTTTCTCTTTATATATTTATTTAGAGAGAAGAGATAGTAGAAAAATAAAGTATCCTCCCAATGGAGCACGGTCATACCACAATCCTTTCTCCTCCATTTTTCTATTTTGTCAGGATTTCAGTCATGAGCACGTGTGTATCCAGAATGTTTTAAGCTGCTGGGGCTAGGGTTTGATTTTAAGTTGGCCATGTGAGAGTCAGTTTAGTTTTATATACAGGGCTTAACTTCTGTGCTATGTGGTCAGCCTCAAAATTTCTTTAAACCATAATTATTTATTATTTTATTTTATTAGGTTTTTGCTATAGGGTGCATAGTCTCATCAGAGAAAGACAAATAGAGGGACAGTGAGAAATCACCACTTTTCCTCAGGGTGGATGGCCACACAGCAATCTCTTCTCTATTCCCTTGGGATTTGGGGCATGCACACATATGCACATATGCCTGGTGTGATTTTCTTTTCTTTTTCCCTTGTCCCTGAGTGAAAGTAAATCTTTGCATACTTTTCTTGTTCTGAATTCTACCTGGTAATTCAGAGATTTCTTTGAGAAGGGGAGGGGGTGTCTCAGCTTTCAGGATCTCCAAAATATTTGGTGAAGGCAGAACAGGGAAAAGTAAATCTTCTGCTTAAGGATTCCTGAGGCATTGCTTCCCCTCTGCACTCTCCAGGCTTCTAATCAACAGCCAGTGAACATAACCTACTTGGAATTAATAGTTACTACCCTGAGAATCTGTTTTTCAGGATCTCTTTCTTCTACTTTTTAGGGGATCATACTTCTAATTAGGTACCAGGTCACTTTACTTTGTCTGAAATTCCCTTTCAGATAAAGTGTATATTAAGTAACTTTCTTCTAGCACCATCTGACTTGCAATAGTATGACTTGGTGTCTTAATTGACATATATGAAAGTAAAAGTTCTACTCAGTCATTAGCACAGTGACCTTGAGCAAGTCATTTAACCTCCCTGCTTTTTTCTCTACCTCGATTACTGCATTCCTCCAGCCCACTTTGGCTCTTGTAAACCTCCTTATTCTGTTCCACATCCCCCCACCCCGAGAGTCCTCAATATTTTCTAATATACAAGATAATTAAGTCATTTATTTTATTATTTATTATTTATTCCCCTTCAAGAATGTAAATTTCTCAAAGACAGTGAACGTGATATACTTTTATTATCTCAAAGAGTGTCTGGCACTGAGTAGGTACTGAACAGATATTGTTGAATGACTAAGCATGAAAAATAGATGCTTTTGATGCACATGGTGAATTCATGTGATACAGCTATAGGAAAGGTTCTGTGGAAGCATGAAGTCATTGGAACATGTCAAACCTTCAAGACAAGTGGTATACTTATTTTACAGAGTGAGTTTTCTGCAGAATTTTGAGCAGAGGACTGATATAGTCTGATTTTCATTTTTAGAAAATCACTTTGTTTTTGTAGTTAAAAGAAAGAAAAAGGGAAGAAAGGATACCAATTGAGAGGCCATTACAGATGTTAGTGGCAAAGGCTAGGGTCATAGTTATGGATGTAGTGAGCAGTGGTCAAATTCTAGATGCATTTTGAAGTAGAGCAACAATTTTTCTGATGAGTTAAACATGCAACGTAAAAGAAATTGAGGAATCAAAGTCTCCAGACCTCTTATGGAATATATCCATCTCATATTCCTATTGAAACTTACTAGTTTTGTATTCTATTCCATCAAAGTTTTAACCCTCCAAACTCACAAATTAGTGAATCAATGTTATTTTTGTGTAGTTTTGGTCTTTAATTATTATTTTAGACTGACCTTAGGTTAATCAGCCAAACTGTGAAGAGATGCTTGATTTGCTGGGCTGTTGTTAAATCAAGGATTAGAACCTATTAAGTCACCTCCTAAGAAACCTTTCTTTGTGCTCTAAGCCCTTGTGACAAATCTGGCTCCATGTCACACCATGGAAACTTGCATTTGGACTCAGAATTATTTTGGCTTTGAACTCTCTTAGGTATATAATTAGAAATTAAACCTAGGTTCTTAAAGAGCTCAACAGGCAGACCTAACTCTTATAAGCAGTGGGAACAGTTTATCCTCATTTACCTTAATCCATTTTAATGGCCTTTCAAATTAAGCACCTTAAATCTGGCTCTTAAAACAGAAGTTTCCTAATTCCTTTCCCACCCCTCAGTCCAAGGGACTTAAGTTTGAAGCTCCAAAGGTTTTTGGATCTTCCACTGAAAAAAGCCAAATGCTTTATACCACACATATGAGGACAAATTATTCATTACTTGATCAATCCCGGAAGAAAGACCATCAATTTAATTCTCAAAGTTGTTACTTAAGAAAATTCATGGAAGAATGGGGTCAAGAAACACTCATCAAAATATATTCACTAGCTGTGCTAACATAGACAATTTCCATTTAAGGATTCGTATCTTGATGTTAGAAAAGAAAGACTTAGCATTTGTTTAGCTCCTTGTTCAGGAGCATGCTAAGACTGGTATACTTATTTTACAGAGTGAGTTTTCTGCAGAATTTTGAGCAGAGGACTGATATAGTCTGATTTTCATTTTTAGAAAATCACTTTGTTTTTGTAGTTAAAAGAAAGAAAAAGGGAAGAAAGGATACCAATTGAGAGGCCATTACAGATGTTAGTGGCAAAGGCTAGGGTCATAGTTATGGATGTAGTGAGCAGTGGTCAAATTCTAGATGCATTTTGAAGTAGAGCAACAATTTTTCTGATGAGTTAAACATGCAACGTAAAAGAAATTGAGAAATCAAAGTCTCCAGACCTCTTATGGAATATATCCATCTCATATTCCTATTGAAACTTACTAGTTTTGTATTCTATTCCATCAAAGTTTTAACCCTCCAAACTCACAAATTAGTGAATCAATGTTATTTTTGTGTAGTTTTGGTCTTTAATTATTATTTTAGACTGACCTTAGGTTAATCAGCCAAACTGTGAAGAGATGCTTGATTTGCTGGGCTGTTGTTAAATCAAGGATTAGAACCTATTAAGTCACCTCCTAAGAAACCTTTCTTTGTGCTCTAAGCCCTTGTGACAAATCTGGCTCCATGTCACACCATGGAAACTTGCATTTGGACTCAGAATTATTTTGGCTTTGAACTCACATAGGTATATAATTAGAAATTAAACCTAGGTTCTTAAAGAGCTCAACAGGCAGACCTAACTCTTATAAGCAGTGGGAACAGTTTATCCTCATTTACCTTAATCCATTTTAATGGCCTTTCAAATTAAGCACCTTAAATCTGGCTCTTAAAACAGAAGTTTCCTAATTCCTTTCCCACCCCTCAGTCCAAGGGACTTAAGTTTGAAGCTCCAAAGGTTTTTGGATCTTCCACTGAAAAAAGCCAAATGCTTTATACCACACATATGAGGACAAATTATTCATTACTTGATCAATCCCGGAAGAAAGACCATCAATTTAATTCTCAAAGTTGTTACTTAAGAAAATTCATGGAAGAATGGGGTCAAGAAACACTCATCAAAATATATTCACTAGCTGTGCTAACATAGACAATTTCCATTTAAGGATTCGTATCTTGATGTTAGAAAAGAAAGACTTAGCATTTGTTTAGCTCCTTGTTCAGGAGCATGCTAAGACTGAGAAGGATTTGGCTATTGACTATTTCTATTATTTTTTATAAATATTAAAGGGAAAGCAATTCAACAATATTTGGCAGTTTTGCAATTTCTTGTTTTAGAATTTGCAATATCAGAGTCAGTCTAAAAAGATTATAGAAGTATTAGAAAACTATTTCCAAAATCGCTTCAGGAAGTGTTGAGTAACAGAGACATACATTTCTATCTTTTTATGAATCAAGATATTTTGTCTATTTTACTGGCTGACTACTCTTTATTTTCAGAACTTGTTTATTCTTTTTTTTTAACTAGAAAACTCCCACTGACCTTCATATTTGATCAGCATAAGATCTTTGGAACCCTTTCATCCTTTTGCGCAAGGAGTGTACATGTGCTTAGGATCCTGAAAGCATGGAGAGTTAGAGGAAAAATAATTTCAGCATGACCAGGCCCTGTTGGGGAGCTTCTCTCTCAATCTCTCTCTCTCTCTCTCTCTCTCTCTCTCATTCACGCACCCTCTATATTTAAAAAGGAAAAATTAGAGATTAGGACATAGACCCCCACAGAGGGAAGACCATGTGAAAGAAGAGGGAGAAAACAACCATCTACAAGCCAGTAAGAGAGGCTTTAGAAGAAAATAACCCTGCTAATACTTTGATCTTGGACAACTAGCCTCCAGAACTGAGAAAATAAATTGTTGTTTACCTGATCAGCTCTGGCAAACTAATATATACAGCTTAGTATCTTTTAGGTGGTTTGTGTATGGAGCATAAAGTATCCTATAAATATGGAACAAGAAATACAGTTCTTTATAAAGTGTTTATAAGCCATATTGCTTTTTGTTTAGTGTGATTTCAATGTCATTCAACATATTTACATCCACATTGACCTGTTTGAGTTGGGTCAGAAGGTCCCATTCATCATTCACTTAGTTTGGTTGACAACTCTAGATATACATAACCCCACTCAGCAGTTTTTGATTGTGTGCCATTCATGTGCAAGGCATGTGGCTAGCTGTTGGAGATGCAGTATGGAGCACCACAAAGTTCCTTCCTTCATAGAGGTTTCATTCAAGTGGTGGTGATAGTCAGTGGATAGCAGTGGTTCATTTCTTATTTTTATAAGTGTAAATTTTCTACCTTAATGGTTTCAAGATAATAGTCAACTCCTTTATAATTGGATTCTATTGTTACTTTAATGTATTTTTTAAGTTGGGAGTTTTGTAAAGGCCCAAATATTTTGAACTGTTACATTTTAATGACATTTAACAGTGCATAGCATATTGTATATAGCAGTTCAGCAAATGCTTGATAAATTGTTATAATTGCTCCTTAAATTTGCCGTGGTGGAAAGTGTTAAGTAGCACCACATACTCAATTTTCCACAATGTTAGCTGTAATAATTGCTGCTGTTTTCCTTTACCATACTGAGTTGCTACTTCATTTGGATGTTAATTGCGATCCATATAATTTGTCTATTTTGTTTATTTTATAAATGGTAGAAAGCAGGGCTGATTTTGAATTTTGCTTTTTGAATGTTTTTTCAGACCCTCGTTAGCCTGTCTTTCATACATTCTAAGCACCACTGGCTAAATATAGTCCCATAGCACATTGCCGAAATGGGTATTTACTGATAAAATGGCAAATGTTTAGGAAACGGTCCTCTGAATGTTTGCCAAAACATGATAAATCTCTTAGATTAATAAAATATCTGGGTCATTCTTATGGAGAAAAAAAAGTACCCATGAAGTAACAGGCATTACTTTTATATCTGTTAGGTTCAACATCTTTTTTGTGTGTGCCAGTAATGTAAAATTCTTGAAGTTTTCTTTTGTTTAAAAAACATAATGACAATAATGAAGAGTAAATGCTCATTACTTTACAACTGTGTTTTAGTGCTGGGGATTTTTGAAGATGATACAGACACACACTAAAAATTCAACAGATGACCTTAAAGTGCACTAACATTTCAACTGACATTTTCCTACATGATTTATACTTTGCCCAGTGGTCAGACAGTGAATCAGTCAAACTGACTTATCTTGATTCATGAAAAGGTGAAAAGGTGTGTTCTCTGTGACTCAACGCCTTCCCTGGGGTGATTTCAGAAACAGTTTTCAAAGACTTGTTCTAACTTTTTAGGCTGACTCTGAACTTCAAGGTCCTGAAAACAAAGAAATCAAAACAACAAAATGATAAATACTATTTGGTTATTATATTTGTAAAACATGACTCCTCCAAGACTTGATAGTATTTTTAAAATTCATTACCTTTTTCTCTCAACAAATACATGCATGCATTATTTATTGTGAGAGCTAGTCCAATGACATTTTTCCTTCATATTTTGGATATGGGCTGGGAAATTATGCACATATTTGAAAATCAGGAGATATTTAGAATTCCATGAAGATTGCTGAAAAAAAATGGGCTTAGAAAAGTTTGACATTACCAAACAAAGCAATTTATTCCCACGAAGAGGTAGAGAGGCCTGAGAGAATGACAACTCAAATAGATTTAACTGTAAAGAACACGTTTTATTTTTCACTTTAACTAAAAGATTCAAATACAGACAGCAACTATAAATAACAAGGTCATTTACTTAGGTGAGAGAAGCCATTTTTTTTCTCTGAATAAGCATATAAATGCATTTGCTTTTGCCAAGTGCCAAAGCTTTGAGCACTATATGCAGAGAGAAGATGAAGGTTACCCCTGCCTCTAAGAACCCCCAGAGTCAGAAGTTCCAAAGGTTTCAGGAGTAATGGAAAATATATTTGCCATCTTGCAAAGTATATAGCTTCATTCATAAGAGTTCCTTATTCAAGAACCTGTAAAATCCTTCCAAATCAATGGAAAGAAGAATATACATACAATGACTGTCAAAGACCAATGGAAGAGCAAGGAAAGAACTGAGTGTTCCATTAACCTTTTCTTCTTATGTCAAAGCAAAATCAGTAGTGAAAAGAAAAGGCAATGTTGAAAAACATATAAAAAGACTCTAATACTATGAACTACACACCTAATAGAACTGCTAAAAGCATTAAAAAAATCAATCCTTTTTCCCATATCATTTGTATGAGCCTTGAACTAGAAAGCAAAGCAATATATAACACTTGCTCACTAGAATGTGTTATAGCACAGTTCATTGCCATAAAAAAGCAGCAATCTACCTCCTCTTTGAAATTAAATAAAGATTAGCAAGTAGGCTTTATCGTGGTTTCTGAATAAGCAGACGATGAGGGAAGGATGGCCACACTGCAATTTCTTCTCTTCCATTCTTTCCTTGGGCTCTTGGGCATTTTTGCACATGCACCTAGCATGAGATTCAAGTCACCAGGTCAAGGACTTGAACCACAGTTAAAATATGGGAGTCCAGTGACATAACTGGTATGCCATCTGCTGGCCCCAATAGTGAATTTTTATTATAATTACTCTATCAATATGTATGTACATGTCTTCATTATAAAATTTATTCATATTTTTACAGAAGAAATGGAGGCCATGGCAATGCTTTATAGGAGAAGAAAGGTCAAAGGCCTTTTTTCATTCTGCAGTAAGTTCATAATTTCAAAATGTAGAGTATATTACTGGTTGTTGATAAGGTCTTTACTCCACAGTTGCTTTGTCCTATGACAACTTGAGCTAGAGAATGAATTGGGGCAAAAGATAGCAATTGAATCCCCAAACACTGAAACATTGTAAAGCTATAGAAACTGTCAAGAGATATTGTCATTGACCATAAAGTTAATACCTATCTATAATTATTTCTCATAGATGACAATTCTGGATTTATTACATATGAAACTGTATTTTGTATTTGGCATGGAGAAAATAAATGACATATTTTTGAAAACCCAAATTATTTTAGGACATCAGGTATCTATACAATCTATTCATCTTGCTATTCTGTTACTTCATTTCCATTTTCAGGTTTACTATGAACTGAATTATGTCTCTCAAAACTCGTAATGTTGAGGCCTTAACCTCAAATGTGATGGTATTTGATGATGGGACATCAGGAAGGTAACAAGTTTAGATGAGGTCATGAAAGTGGGACCTCATGCTAGAATTAGAGCCTTATAGGAAGAAAAAGAGAGTGAACTCTCTCTTTTTCCACACAAAGAAGAGGTCATATGAGCACACAGCTACCTACAAGCCATAAGAGGCCTCAGAATGAAACCTGCCTTGCCAAAATGTTCATCTTAGAAATTTAGCCTCTAAAACTGTGAGAAATAAATTCTATTGTTTAAGTCATGCAGCCAATTGAATTTTCTTACTGTAGCCCAAGAAAACTAAGGCAATGTTCAAAACAAAGACAAATTTGGAAGCATTCTTTCTGAATTTCAAAATAAGAAATCCCAAAGCAGAAAACAGTAGCTTTAAAAATTATTGAAGTAAGCTTCAGTCTCAGAAATCATGAAAGCCAGAATTTTTGAATTTTTGAAGCTATTATCTATGGTAATTGTCCTGGTTTTGAATATATTGATAAAATGGTTGATGTGATAAAGAACCTAGCAAAAATCAGAGGCAGTCAAAGAATAAAACATAAGCTTGAGATAGAAAAAGCAAGATCTAAATAACAACAATATAAGTCAGCTAAACTAAGATTAATTTTTATTTTAAAGTTCTACGCTCATTTTATATCACATGAAGTTTAAATCGCTAAAAGTATTACTTCAACTATTAATAATTTAGGGCTTGGTAATGCATTCTAAATCATCCACAAAATATACACTTCTCTTCTTATGGAGTGTTATGGCCTTTGAAAATAGATGCCTAAATTTAATCCCAACTCCGCCACTTATTGGCTATGTGATTTTAGACAAATAACCCAATCTCTCTCTGCCTTAATTTCTAAAAATGGGGATATAAGATCTGTTGTGAAGACTAATAAGTTAGCATATATTAAACGCTTAGAACAGTGTCTGGTATATAGCAAATATGTATGTGTGTACACACACACACATATGTATATGCCATATTTGTGTTATTATTACCAGTAATGCATGCATTAAAATATAAATAATAGAGTAAAATTAGGAAGCATTAAAATATAGATTTTATTCATTCATTTGTTATTTTTTGAGGTCATAGTATATGTTAGACATGATATTAAGTGCTAATGATACATAGAAGACATAGTGTGCCTAATTATGGTAAATTGTGAAACACCTTAATGAATGCAACCTAGCCATGACACTGGATTCAGGTTGGTGAATCCACGAATGCTGTGAAAATGGAAATACTCATTCAGTGAATGGTAAATAGTTTGGTATGACTGGAATATAGCATGGAAGTCTGAGATACCAGACTAAAAAAGTAAGTAAAGTCCTTGAATGCCATACTAAGAGAGTAGATTTCATTCTGGGAGCTATTAGGGAGATATTGAAGGATTTTAAATTAAAGGAATGTTCTGATCAGATTTAATTTTTAAGCTTAAACTAGCAGGACAGTGAAGTACGGATCAAGGGGAACAAAGTTAAAATTTAAACTTGTACATTAGGCCATTTCCATATTATAAGTAAGAAATTAGGGGACCAGCAGGTAGTTTTGGCACTGGTCACTCCCACATGTGACCATGGTTCGAGTGGCTTGCTTTTTCATTTTCCCACTCTCAATCTCTCTCTGTGTTTCTCTCTTTGGTCAAATTAAAATAAATGAATGCATGAATAAAGTTAAATAAATAATTCTTTTTTAAAAAGTAAGAAATTATAAGGGTTCAAAGTAATCAGGGGGTCACAGGAAAGACAGATTCAAGAGATGTTTAAGAGATAATTCACAGGATTTGGAAGAGGTCAACTTGGACTGGTGAACAGAGTGAGGAAAAGAATTAGTGGAGGATGACATAAAGAATTCTACCTCGGGAAAATGAGATAGAAAATGTAGGAGGAAGAATAAATTCAGGAGAGAGAATTGTGCGTTCAGTTGAGGTTATATGAATTTAAATTACCTGTTAGATATCACATAGTGGACAGTTTTAGATATGAGTTTGGATATCAAGAAAGAAATCTGAGCTGGAAGTAAGGACTTGAAAGCCCAGAACACATGGTGATAGCTGAAGGTAAAGGAATGTCTGACTTTAGTCAGGAAGAAGAGAATGAATACTTGGGAAGCAACATTTAATGAATACATTTTCAAGGAGATTTAGGAGACTGAAGCAGAATACACAGATAGGTTAAAGGACTGTTCCTCTCTCCATCCTTCTCAGATTTCTCTTAACTTTGCTGAGAGTCAGGAAATATAAAATTATATGAGGAGTAGAAATTGCAAATAAGGCTATGATGTCAAGTAAGATTATTTCACTTATATGAATTCAATGGGCACCGACTCCATACTAGATCTTGTCAGAAGTATATAGACCACAGAAAAAATCTTTTGGATTTAGCAACACTGTGGTCATAGAAGAACTTAACTCCAGTGGATTTCAGGATTTTCTGAGGGGAGCATCTAGATGGTACAAAGGCAGTGAGTTGAGGAGAGGACAGTACTGACACAGTGGATTTAAGGTATTACAGAACAATGTTGGCACTTTGATGGACTGAGCTAGTGTGGAAGTTTTCTTACTATAAACACCTAAAAGTACTAGTTGAAAGATTATAAAATGGGAAAGCCTGTGGCTAGTAGTTATAGCAACTAGATCTGACATGGTCAACCATGTAGTTTGAGTGCCAGACTCGCCAGCTTAAAAAAAATCCTGTGCGTGAGTGTATACATGCCCTAAATCCCAAAAATCCCAAAAGGAGCGAAAGATCAAGGAAAAGGGATTGTGACATAGCCATCACCTCTGGGGGGTGCTTTCTCTCATATATATAT
>NW_006204341.1:820191-826488 GCF_000334495.1 Tupaia belangeri chinensis
TTATATAAATAAAAAATATAAAACAAATTTTTAAATACATATTTAAATTTCTGTGCTCCTAGAAAACAAAGAAAAATCCCCACCTGCCAGAGGAAACTGAAAGGTAAATTGAAAAGTGTACAAACCAATACTGTTGCAGATGTGTAGTATGGAATAGAGTAAACATGGGAGAAGTAGGGAGCAGAATAAGAAAGAGTCCATACCAGCCAGGTCTTTGGGTTTTGAATATCCACAAAAAAGACTAGAAGCAAGTCCATGGGCCCAATCAAGGTGGAGGAAACTAAACTGATATGCTAACACAAAGATAAGACATGCTTAGGGTATAACCATCAGCCCAGGAAGACAGAAGAGAAGTTTGATTCTACTTCAGTCCTTGAGTGGAAGAGAAACAAGTTGCTTGTGAGGGACAAAAATATCAAATTTGTATCTGGCTTAAGTTTGCAGTCTTAATTTATATTATTTCCATAATTCAGAAAATCTCAAGCCAAGTTATTCATATAAAACGGGTCAGGACAACACCAACTCTGGAGTATCTTGCAAGAATAAAAGTAAACTAGTCTGGAGAACCAAATGATGAATGAAGGCATCACAAGAACCTTAGAGGGATTTTAAAAAAGAAAAGAAAATCTAACTAAATATAAACTCATATTAAAATATTTCTAAAAGTCAGCCAATGGCATGGTGGTTAAGGTGCTGGATCTCACATGGCTAAAAGCATGGTTTGAGTCCCAGATTCACTGACTTGAAAAATGCACTAAGTTCAAGTGCATGCAAGCCCAAAATCCTGAGAAGAGAGTGGAGAAGAAGGAATTGTGGTGTGGCCATCCCCTCAGAGATGCTTTTTCACTTTGTTCCTCTTTGTCTCTTTCTGGTGAGTGCACATACCCTCTAGAAAAAATTTACAAATGCATAGTTTTTTAAATATGAGAAAGAGTCAGAATTTAAATAGAGAGAACAGAACATACAAAAATGTTTTATGATTGAATAATTGTAAAGAAAACAGAAAATACTTGTGAAATATGACAATATTAAATAAATCTATTAAGATTATAGAGTTAAAGAAGGTACAGAACCTCCCTCTTCCTCTCAAAAAGAAGGTACAGGACCCACAATAAAAGAAGAATCTGTTAAGAGAAAAATAACAAATAGATTGGGAGGAAAAATATGAATTGTAGAAATAAAATTAAAATCATTGAAATTAAAATTTATTGCATGGATTAAAGAGCAGATTAGACTTCATCTAAAGAGAAAAATAATGAACTTGAAAATACATTCTAGAAAATTATCTAGAATGCAAAGAATAGAGAAAAAATGAAATGTGAAAGAAAAATGAAAATGTATTACAAGATAGGATAATAAAGATGAAAATACATCTGGAAGGCATCATAAAAGCAGGAAAAAGAGAATGGGAAGAGAACATCAGTGAAATCCTGAAACATAGATGAAAGAAGGACTCCTTCCTGGGCATTACAGAGTTTTCCACAAATCACACACACAAACACATACGCACATTGTATTTTAAAGCTATCAGTACATGAATGTGATTCCATGCTTGGCTGTAGCATAGTGCAAGCAGTAACTCTAAGCATCTGCTCTCATTAAAAATAAAAACAAAACAAGAACCATTATTCAAGCCCCAGAAAAATCTCCATATCTCTTGCCCTATGTCCTCAAAGCAAATGGCAACTATATCTGAACACAAAGATCTGTGGCTTGTTCTACTGCCACAGATGGCGACTGCTTCAGAGTGTGGGGGGACTTGAGCAGTGCACTTCTTCAGAGTGTGGGAGGACTTGAGCAGTGAAATCATTCAGATAAGAAAAAAAGACTAACTTGTCAAATTCTTCCTCTCAGCTTGATTGCAATAGATTCTTGGATAACAAAGTATTAGTTTACACTTGCAAATAGCTTCATTTTCCTGCTTTTCTTCATGTTCCAATTTATGTTACTCAAAACATTCAATTTAGTGTGATATTTCCAACAGTTACAGATAAAAATATTTTGTAATATTAAACAATTTATGTTACTCATACCACTGAAACTTTTAAAATTTTATATCAATTTAAAAAAATTTAAGAAAAGGTTTTTCCATGTTGCAATCCTACTGCCTTAGTCTCCCACATGGAACTACAGAGTGAGCCACCACGGCTGGACTTCCAGTTCACAATTCTTCTACCTCAGCCTCTCTGAATCCCTGGGATTATAGACGCAGACCAGTGTGTCTGGCCTTTAGCCTGGACTAAGGATTGAACCTGTGCCTCCCGTGTTTTACCAGTCCACCATGGAGCACAGCAGCTTAGTACCATGTGCCCCATAACTGAGCTATGAATGTGTGTGCGAGTGTATAAATAATAAGTGTACATGTGCATGTATGTGCATATGTACTACTAGACAAATTCAAATTATGAGACGTTCTACAAAAAAAATTTTAAAAAAGAGTAGGCCTACTCCTTAAAAAATGGTCACTATTGGGACCAGCAGTTAGCGTAATGGCTATGTCGCTGGACTCTCACGTAGTCAACCATGCTTGGAGTCCCGGACCTGGTGGCTTAAACTCACACCAGGTGCGTGTGCGTGCGTGCCCAAGATCCTGAGAGGAGAATGGAAGAGAAGAGATTGTGGCATGGCCATCCTCCCTGGGGGGTGATTTCTCACTTTCTGTCTCTCTGTCTCTCTCTCTCTGTCTGGCAAGCGCACGCACCCTATAGCAAAAACCTCTCCATAAAAAAAAAAAAAAAAAAAAAAAAGGTCAATATTGGAGCCAGCAGGTGGCATGGAGGTTGAAGCAACTGGATCCCCATGGCTGACTATACAGTTCAAGTTCTGGACCTAGTGGCAGGAAAACACTCCAGGTGCATGTGCATGCATGCCCAAAATCCTGAGAAGAGAATAGAGGAGAAGGTATTGCAGCATGGCCACTCTCCCTAGGGGGTACTTTCTTAGTTAACCTCTTTCTTTGTCTCTCTGTGGCAAGTACATGTGCCCTATAGCAAAAATATAAAACGAACAAACAAAAATAAATAAAATTGTATCATGGGGTCAGCAGAGGGCATAAAGGTTAAATCACTGGACTCACATGTAGTCCACCATAGTTGGAGTCCCAAACCCAGTGGCTTAAAACTAATGCCAGGTGCATGTACCTGCATGCCCAAGATCCTGAGAGGAGAATGGAAGAGAAGGGATTGAGGCATGGCCATTCCCATGGGAGGATGATTTCTCTCTTTCTTTCTCTCTTTCTCTTTCTCTCCAGCAAGTACCTGCACCCTATAGTAAAAATCTTTCTTAAAAAAAAAAAAAAAGAAAAAAGAAAAAGAAAACAAAGAGAGTGTCACACAAAAGAAGGGCCAAAAACCTGTTTAAATTAAAAGAAATTAAAAAGCATGGCAACAAAATATATTTTCCTAGATGGTATCTGAATTAATTACAAATGGCTATAAAGTAAATACTTTAGAAAATCAAGGTAATTTGAGTATTGACTTTTATTAAATAATCATATTGTATCACTGCCATTTTTCTGAATTTGATATTTTTGTTGTGAATATATGACAGAATGTTCTTGTTTTTAGAAGAACCATGCTTGAATATTTAGCTATAAAAGGCCATGATGGTTATAGCTTCCTCTCAAATGGTTCAGCAAAAATGTTACATAGATATTGACAGGTTGAATTGTGTCCCTCTAAAATTCATATTTTGAAGTCCACAAACACACAGAGCCTTAAAATGTGACCTTTTTTGAAAGTATAGCCTTAACAGAGGTAATCAAGTTACAATGAGGTCATTAGGGTGGGGCCTAATCCAACATGACTGGTGCTCTATTATAAAGAGATTTGGACAGAAAGACACATGTAGAGGGAAGACAGAGGAAACACAGGAAGAAGACCACCAATTACAAGTAAAGGAGTGCTGCCTCAAACAGTTCTTTCTCCCAATAGTGCTCTGAAGGAACCAGCCCTGCGAATATCTTGATTTTAAACTTTTAAGCCTCTGAAACTGTGAGGTAAACAATTTCTACGTTTGAGCCACCTAGTCTGTAGTACTGTGTTATAACAGCCCTAGAAACTACCGTAGATTTCAGTACCAGGAAGGGGAGTAGTACTATAACAGATGTTTAAGAATATGGAGGTGGTTTTGAAATTGGGTAATTTGTAGAGGCTAGAAGAGATTTGTGCTGCACGACAGGAAAAAACCTAGATTGTCTTGAAAAGACTTGGTAGAAATAGGGACATTACAGGAGATTCTGGTGATGGCTCAGAAAGAAAACTAGAGAAAAAAATTTTATTAAAAAGATTAGAATGATTAAGAACCAGCAGTTAGCGTAATGGCTATGTCACTGGACCCCCACATCAACCGTGGTTCGCGTCCCAGACCCGGTGGCTTAAAACTCATGCCGGGTGCGTGTGCGTGCGTGCCCAAGATCCCGACAGGAGAATGGAGGAGAAGGGATTGCGGCGTGACCATCCCCCCTGGGGGGTGATTTCTTGCTTTCTGTCTCTATGTCTCTCTCTGTCTGTCTGGCGAGCGCACGCACCCTATAGCAAAAATCTCTCTAAAAAAAAAAGAAAAATAGTTTAGAATGATTGATTATAGTTTATATTTAGTGCTTCACTTTAGTAGTGTTAAGTATTTTAAAGTAAAATGTTTTTCTGAAAATACACATAAAATATTTTTAATCTGTCGATTTTCTTGTATTTAGTTTATTGTACATATTTATAAAGACATACAGACTTTTGCACACAATAAATTCAATTACATTTGGATTAAGATCCACTAGATCAGGAGTTCAGCAAACCATAGCTGATAGGCCAGATGTACTCCACTGCCTGTTTTTGTATGGTCAGTGAGCTAAGAAGAGTTTTCACATTCTTAAAGACTTCTAAAACCAGAAAATATACAACAGAGACTATATACAAACTGCACAAATATTTACTTGGCCCTTTACAGAATAAGTTGCTTTAGATGATCAGTGTCAAAAGAAGTTGTATAAATACAGGTTGAGCATCCCTAATCCAAAAACTCAAAATATAAAATGCATCTAAATCCAAAACTTTTTGAGTGCTCACATGACTCCACAAGTGGACAATTGCATACCTAATCTCATATGACTGGTTGGCTGCAAAATGCCAAAATATAAAAATATTGCATAAAATTAACCTTCATGGGTTGGCCTCATAGCACAACAGTTAAGTGTTGTGCAGACTTAACCTGATCCCACATAGCCAACCAAGTACTAAGTTTTAGTCAGGCATCCATGTGTATGCCCTGACAAAATGGAGAACTGAAGGAAGAAGAATTGTGTTGTGGCCAATTCCCATTGAGGGGTACTTTATCACTCCCTCTCTCTCCCTTTCTATCTCTCTTGTACATGTGCATGAACTTTCTGGCATAATAAAATAAAGTTACTTTCAGGCTATGTGTATATGGTGTATGTGAAACATAACTGAATTTCATATTTAAACTTGGGTTCTGTCCCCAAGATAGCTCATTATATACATGCAAATATTCCAAATCTGAAATTTGAAACACTTCAGGTTCTAAGAAATTCAGGTAAGGGTTACTCAACCTGTATCTTGATACCAACAACATCATTAGTGATTTTGTTAGTGTGTTAGCTATCTATTGTAAAACACATCACCATAATTTTAGAATTCAAAATAAATCACATTTATTACCTGAGATTCTAAGGGTCAAGAAACTTCATTTTAGAATCAGTAAAGTGTTTTCCCCAACAAAAGACCTTTCTCTAGGCATCAAATAAATTTTTGAATTTATAAATGCCCCCCAGAACAAAACAGTCCAGAGGCTGACCCACATGGGAAGATCCCAGGTTCATGTCCAGAGACCACCCTTAACATTACCAGGTATGTGTGCCCATGACCTGGAGCTGACTAAAGCTAGGGGTGGGTTACAGTGTGAAGACCCTGTTGAGGGTGTCTTTCTCTCTCTCATCCTCTGTGTCTTTCTTGCTCATGGGAGAAATTTAAAAACTTTTATAAAGCACCTTAGAAAAGTAATAATGAGTTGTATGAATATAAATTCCTATCATGTGGGGACCAGCAGTTGGCATAAAGGTTATGTCGCTGGACTTCCATGTAGTCGCCCATGATTCGAGTCCTGGACCCTGTGGCTTAAACTCAGTGTGGGTATGTGTGCATGTGTGCCCAAGATCCTGAGAGGAGAATGGAGGAGAAGGGAATGCGGCATGGCTGTCCCACTTGGAGGGTAATTTCTCGCTTTCTATCTCTCTGTCTCTCTCTATCTTTCTGGCGAGCGCACGGGCCCTATAGCAAAAAGCCCCCC
>NW_006204341.1:826536-838785 GCF_000334495.1 Tupaia belangeri chinensis
GCGACAACATTCTCTTAATTTATACTCAGACATAAACTATATCAATCATGCAGATTGCAAAGAGATTCCTGTTTAATGCCATGATGCAAATTTCATATCTTCATTCTATCCATGTACTAGGTTTCCATTTTGAAGAAAAAATGGATTTTGCCATTTTAAAAATAATCCGTTCTCAAAGTCGGCAGGTGGCATTGTGGTCAAGAATGCTGGACTCCCACATGACTGATCATGGAGCAAGGCCGATCACAGTTCAAGTGGCTTGGTTTCTCCCTGTCTCTCTCTTTCTCTCTGTCTCTCTCAAACCTACATGTTACAAATCTAGAGAGTCCAGATGTGGCTAATACATCATAGTCTTCAGAGCATATTGGAATGTCCTCGTTAATTTGAAACAGGTCATCCTGCAGTCTTCATTTTTCTTTTGAAAATGAGATTTTTGGAAGGATTTTAATTTAAGAGAATGAATAGCTTATTTATTTTACAGTATTAGCCAACATATGAGAGGACTTCAAAAAGTTCATAGAAAAGTGGAATCAAAGTACAAGTTTATTTTGGTGCACAAAAGTTTTGAAATCTGAGACCAGCAGTTAGCATAACGGCTATGTCACTGGACTCCCACAGTCAACCACGGTTCGTGTCCCAGACCTGGTGGCTTAAACTCACGCCAGGCGTGTGTGCGTGCATGCCCAAGATCCCAAGAGGAGAATGGAGGAGAAGGGATTGCTGTGTGGCCATCCCCCCTGGGGGGTGATTTCTCACTTTCTGTCTCTCTGTCTCTCTCTATCTGTCTGGTGAGTGCATGTGCCCTATAGCTGAAACCTCTCCAAAAAAAAAGAAAAAAAAAAGTTTTGAAATCTGTGTATAGTTGTTCACTATACACATTATCCATGAACTTTTAAAAGAGGCAAAGCATTTAAGTGACATGAAAATGGAAATTTATCTGTTGATGATAATGTGTATGATAATACCTTTAACTAGACTAAACACAGTGTATTCATGCTGGGGAATTTTATTTTGCAAGTTGTATTAATATACAGTGATTCAATGTATTAAAATAATAATAATTTTTAAATGTAAAGAAAACACCCTCCATTTATTTAGTGAACATCTGCTTAGTCCATTTGGGTCACTGTAAGGAAACATCTTAGACTGGATTATTTATAAAGAACAGAAATGTATTGCTTACAGTGCTCAATGCTGGGAAATCCAAAATTAACCAAACCAAAGCTGGGACATCAAAAATGAAAATAATAGCAGGGTTACTTGCTCTCTGCTCTGTAGATGACACCTTCTTGCTATATCCTCACGTGGTAAGAGGGGCAAGGCAACTCCCTTCAACCTCTTTGTAAGTGTACTAATACCATTAATGAGGGCTCTGCCTTAATCACCTTAATTTTAATTAACTCCTAAAGTCTCCATTTCTTAATATTATTGCATTAGGGATTACGTTTGAACATATGAATTTGGGAAGGGCCAACATTCAGACTGCAGCAGGTAAGATGCTGGGTCTGGGGAATATAGCACTTAATAAATCAGACCTGACCCTTGCTTTCATAGACTTCATAAATTGGAAACAGCCCTTATTTCTAAGTTGCCCAGAACTACCCAGCCATCTATAGCAACCAACCACATATTTTCCTGTTTTCCTCATTCCCAAGAATCTGCTTCTATGTGCTTGTTTTTATTAAGCCACTTGAACTGAGTTAGGTCCCAGAGTCCTTTCATCTTTTCTTGTTAGAAAATGTCACTATCACTATATTTGTCATAATGGCCTCTGAACACACACACATACACACACACACACACACACATACACACACACACACACACACACACACACACACATACCATTGCACTTGGGATAAGAATTACTTGTAATTTATCTGAAAATTGTAATAGTAATCCATCCCAAATTTCTTTCCATGTCTGAACTTACTTAAAAGGAAGAAGAGAGTTTGAGATGCCTAAAGGAAACATATTTCTTAAGACTGTCAGGAAAGGAATCCAGAAGTATGTCAACAAGAAGTACATGATTAAAACATTAAAGACTCTTAAACTTGAGGCCTCAAGACCAAATAAAGTATAGTACAAGTGTTAAATGAAGGAGCACAAACAAATTGCATTAGTACTTTTGATGGACGATTTTGAAAATTTACGGATTGGATTCTTGGAATAATATAGTAAAGATATATGAGAATTTTTTGAAAAATTGGAGATTAAGCTAGGTTCAGAATGTAGGGGTACTAGATGTCATTCCCATTTCATTTGTTTTATTTGGGATGTACATTGCAAACACAAAATCATGCAGGAAGAATTCATAACATTTTAAAAAAATCCCAGTCCTATACCAGACAAGTGTACTTTGCCTTTAGCTATAATAATAAAGATGAGAACTAATTTTGTAGATGATTATAAAACTTTTCTAGCAGTTGAAAATTGCCTTCTTGTCCATTCTGTTCACATGTTATTCCACCTGAACTATAAAGATAGACCACAGTCAAATTAACCTATTTCAGGGGCCAGATGGTAGCACAGTGGTAACACAACTGCAACCCCATGGAAACGTCCCTGTTTTGCAGCCCAGAGTATCCACTCTACACACTGGGTAAGCTCACATGTCCATGATGTAGGCTGGCTGAGATTGGGGTTAGATCATGATGTAAAGACCCTGTTGGGAATTCCTGTCTCTCTCTCTCTGTCTTTCACTCTCTCATAAAAAAGAAAAATACATTTTCAGCAATTTGTTCTAAAACCCCTCTGCCATAATTTACCACTGACTCTAGGCACATGTTTATCTCTCATATTTTTTCCCACTGTATTTAATTTGGAGGCTATGCAACAAATTTGTTCAGAATGTTCCTATCACAAAGCTGCAAATACTGTAACAATGGAGGGAGTTCACCTTAGTGTAAATTATGAATTTTTCCTCTGGTTGGAAATAATTTTAAGTAATGCCCACATCAGAAAATGTAATGTAAAACTTGCCTACAGTATAATGAAAAAAAGCATATATTAAAAAGCACAGCAATAGATTGCACTATTCTTAAGACTGTCTAATTAATAGGATGTTGCAGTGTATCTGAGGTAGTATAAGTTCCATTAAAAAGAGCTTCTTGGGGTCAGCAGATGGCATAGTGGTTATGTCACTGGACTCCCACATGACCAATTGCAGTTTGAGTCCCAGATCCATTGCCTTTAAAATCATGCTGAGCACATATGCATGTGTGCCCAAGATCCTAGGAGGGAAATGAAGGAGAAGGGATTGAGGTGTGGCCATCCCCCTGAGGAGTGATTTCTCACTTTCCCTTTCACTGTCTCTGTCTCTCTCTGGTGAGTGCACGTGCTCAACAGAAAGATCTCCAAAAAAAAAAAAAAAACTTGTTGCTGTAATAATAGCTATTTGCAATAATACATTAGGTAAAACTCTGAGATTGTAATGTATCACATTTAGGAGCATATGCACAGTTGTTCTTTTTACCTATACCTTGTGATCAGGTCCCAGTATTTTTATTTCTTGAACCAGGGCTTATATTTTGTGACCCAGTAAGTGCAGTATATTAAACGGTAGACTAAAATAGATGTATACCCCTCATCAGGGCTAATACCTTCCAACGTTTGCTAGTTTCTATTCAACTGAAAGTGATATATATGGCATTGTATAAGAATGCTAGGACTTGGGCAAGTAGATTTCCAAATAATTTATATATAACCCTGTAAGGACCAATACTTTTGTTTAAACTTCTTCTGTTTTTTTGTTTGTTTATTTGTTTGTGGTTTTTATTTCACAAATATATACATTTGCAAAGTGCATTATACACTATCAGATTATATGAAATATAATTTAACACCTACTTAATTTCTCAGTTATCATGATCAAATATCTGACTATAGATATATATTCAGCTACTAAATAAAATAATGAAAGTACTGAACTCAGGGATGGATCCTCTTGATAAATTGCTATCACTGGACTGAGTTTTGGTAATTTGCCACTTGCTCATAAAAGAGTATACAGCAATCTGATCTCCTGTGGTGTATAATATAACTGCTTTCTGCCAAATTGATTTTTGAGTCTAAATTCAAAAAAAAAAAAAAAAACACCCTAAAGTCATTGCTTTACCTTCTAGAAATTTCTACTGTTGCTATCAGCTTCTTTTGTACTTATCAGTGACATTTGGAATGTAATCTACCAGTTTTTAAACCTATCACAATGGATGATAGGTTGTTTTTTTTTTTCTTTCATTTAAACTGTAACTTTGAGACTGGAAAAAAAAATGTCTTGGAGTCACTTGGTAGTGTGGTGGTTAAGGGCGCTGGACTCCAACATGGTCAAGTCCTGGACCTGGTGGCTTGCTTTCTCACTTTCCTTTTCTCTCTTTCTTTCACAATGTCCTTCTCTAGCTTTCTAAAAAAAAAAAAAAAAAAAAAAAAAAAGCACACACACATAAATAAATAAAGTTAAATAAAATAATTCTTAAAAAAGAAAAATATACCTTATGGCTGATATGCTAATGAGGGGACAGAGTTATGTATCTAAGTACAATTGAGATGTAGAAGGCTACCTATATTTTCTACACCAGCAAACCACACACACACACACACACACACACACACACACAAATTTCAAATTTCAACCCCTGTCAAAGAATCTACTATTGTACTTTCAGTGTTTACAGATCTCCTGGGAACTATTGAAAATGAAATGGCTATTAGGCTCAGAGGACTACAGAGCATGGAACAATATGATGTGAACTATCTTATTGCTAGTGACCTTTGCTGTCAGAATCTCCTGCTCAGTCCCCACCATTTGTTTTCTTTTCTCTGATTGTTCTCTGTCCTTTCCATATAACTTTTGTATTTTTCAGATTTTGTCCCTGAAAGGTTGACTTTTATCAACCCTTGAAATTTACTCTTTACTGATGAACTTAACCAATCTCAATACAAGGGTGTGATCAGTTATGAGTTCTTCAGTATATGTATTTCTACTTGTTACACAAAGGTTATTCCTTTATGATAAGAAACATTTTCTTTCAGCACTGTTTTGAATAGTTGAGATTTCTGGATGTTTAAGAAGTGTTTCTCTCCTAGCATATTATTCCCTCTTGATATTGCTTTGTTTGTTTAAAACTCCTCATTGAAAACCAGCAGGTGGCATGGTGGTTAAGGCTGCCGGATCCCACATGGTTGACTCCATGGTTTTAGTCTCAGACACAGGGGCTTGAAAAATATACCAGAAGTGTGGGTGTGTAGGTGTGATTCAAATTCCTAGAAGAGAATGGGGGGATGATTTCTCACTGCCCCCATCCCTCTCTCTCTCTCTCTGTCTCCCTTCAGCCAGCACACATGTCCTATAGCAAAAAAGTAAAAATAAAAATAAACTCATCAAGTATCTGCCATGTGCCGTGCACTATGCTAAGCATTGGATATAAAGTTGAGAGCAAGTTAGCCATGTTGCCTAATTTCATAATGTTTCTAGGTCTGTACAAAAGATAGAAAAATAAATATTGGCATTAAATTCTAACACTACATGTAGTTCTCTTCCTCTCTAATATTAATAAAATGTGGTACCTAGCAAAGTGACCAGAAGGTGCCACATCTTTGAAATAGCAGCTGAGAATTTATTCCTGCATTAACTTGCATATTTTTGGTTTCATTATCATTTTAGTAAAAATAGATAGGCATGGACAGTGTCTTATGATATTTCTCATTTGTCTGTAACTTTAGAAGTCATGATTTCCACTGTACTCTCTACATTAACAACATATTATTTTGAGACTTTTTGGCTTCTATTTAATTTAACAGTCATAAATCCAATAACCATAAATCCAAATGTGGCATGACATAAGTACTTTTGGACTCCATTTTGAGATTGCTTCTATCAAATCTGTGGTTTATGTGTCATTAAATGTTTTGAATTTGGCTAATACTACATTTCAGGAAAAATAGGTGTACTTATTAAGTATGATTTTTTTTAAAAAAGGAAAAAAAACAAATGGTGCTGAATCTGAATTTAGTGTACCTTTATATGATTATTGGGGGGAAAATGAATATACACATAGCCCTTGCTTTTAACCTACATCTCTTTCCTTACTCCACATGTATTACAGATTCTTGTCACAGAAATACTTAATTCTAGGGAACCAGCAGTTAGTGTAATGGCTATGTCACTGGACTCCCACGTAGTTGACCGCAGTTCGCGTCCCGGACCCGGTGGCTTAAAACTCATGCCGGGCGCATGTGTGTACATGCCCAAGATCCCGACAGGAGAATGGAGGAGAAGGGATTGCAGCATGAGCATCCCCCCCGCCCGGGGGGTGATTTCTCGCTTTCTGTCTCTATGTCTCTCTCTGTCTGTCTGGCGAGCGCACGTGCCCTATAGCGAAAATCTCTCAAAAAAAAAAAAAAAAGAAAGAAATACTTAATTCTAAACATAATTTTAGTGTTTGCATTTTATGGTCAAAAAGCAGTTAATAGGTTTTGAAATTACATCTGGAGCACCTCATATACTATTCTTAAATGTATGAGAAGCTTGCTGAATTTAAAAGAAAAAAGTTTATAGTACATGTCTGCAAAAAAGCATATCAATAAAATTGATATCTTTTATGTAAGCTTTTAACACCACATACTCTCTTTGTCAGTTCAAAAAGCAAATGGAAACACTACCAGCTTATTAGATAGTTTATTAATTATAAGTCTTTTGAGTAGGAATTATTAAATAATATATTAATTAGTCTTTTGAGTAGTAATTGAACTCAGAAAGTATTTATTGAATACCTAGTGCATACCTAAGACAGACTATTGCTAAAAGCTGTGAGTGATCAAGGTTAAGATATTTGAAATATTATGCATTCAGAAATCCAGTGATCTTTGGGGCGAAATTAAAATTTATCTGAAGTAAGGGCCAGTTGATGGTATAACTGGACCCACATAGCAAAGGTCCTTGGTTCACTTTCCAGGACTTCACTGAGTATAGAACGTTTGTATTGGGAGTGTATGTGTGTGTGTGTGTGTGTGTGTGTGTGAGAGAGAGAGAGAGAGAGAGAGAGAGAGAGAGAGAGAGAGAGAGAAATAGAGAGAGGAGAGAGAGAGAGAAGAGAGAGAGAATAAATACATAAACTTATAAAAGAAAGTTACCTGAAGTGTTGGGATATCTTCTGAATCCTTCAGCTAAGTTTTATAAAGGAATACACTCAATCTGCCCTAATTAATTCTGATTCCCATTATTTTAGGAACAAGGTAGTTGATAGAAAATGCATTGAACTTGGATTTAGGAGGCCTGAGTTTTAGTTGAACTTTCTATACCTTAAATACATAAACTTATAAAAGAAAGTTACCTGAAGTGTTGGGATATCTTCTGAATCCTTCAGCTAAGTTTTATAAAGGAATACACTCAATCTGCCCTAATTAATTCTGATTCCCATTATTTTAGGAACAAGGTAGTTGATAGAAAATGCATTGAACTTGGATTTAGGAGGCCTGAGTTTTAGTTGAACTTTCTATACCTTAATCTTAGTTGATTCTCTGAGTTTCAGTTTTTCATCCTTAGAAGAGAAACACATATAACTTGTTCTTCAAACCCCACAGGAGAACTGTGAGAATATTATAAAAGAATGTACTTTGTAGTCTGAAGTTATGTTTATGAATGTAAAATTATCTAATTATTTGTAGGTTTATTAGTAAGTGCATTATGGTTGCTTTGGATTGTCCACTTGAGGTGAAAGAAATGTGTGGATCTCCTGTACTATCACACAGCCTATCCACTCCTGCAAATTCGATCAAGCTGTGCATATTCTAGAGTCCATGATGGACTGTACATCCCTATGCACTATATACTATAAGGGAAATACTCAAAATTTGAATCATAGTTTCAAGTTTTCATTTTCTTGCAATTCACGAAGCCTGATGTTTCAGTGTGCCAAACACATGCATGTTGTTTAAACACACAAAGTGAATATGTCTGATTCTTTCAAAAGTAGCCGAAATGCTATATTTTAAAAGGTTAGGCCTAAGTGATCTTCTCTGCCCACAAGAATAAATATTGCTATTTAATTACTAACAAACTGTCAACTTCTGTCTCTCTTCATTTTTTTATCTTGAAAAATTATGTGCATAATTTATTTTCTATGTTTAGTGGAAATTATAATATGAAGTATTAAGTGTTTTGATGCAAGAGTAGTTTACTCCTCTTCAGTCAAAGAAATAAATATCCTTTGACATCCATGGTCTTCTTTTTATTTCTTCTCTCCCATCTCCTGGCTCTCTCTTTCTTCCTTTTTTTTATTGAAGTTTCTCTTGTCTATTCATCTATTCTCTGCACTTCCCAACCACTCCATTATTTTTTCAGATTCATGTATTCTCATGTTTGCAAACTTTTCTTCCCCTTTCAGTGCTTTCTACATAAGATCTTATTTTTGAAATAAAAACTTAATTAAAATGAAATTACCTTCTGTAAAATGGGAGTTTGCTTTGTTCTACTTGGTTTTATTTCACAGTCTTTACAGTATGGGAAGTCAAGAATATTTAAGTTAGGAAAACTAAACGAAATAATTTTCCTGTATCACCATTACCTGCAATGTAATGTTTTCTCACTCAAACATTTACAGTTTTTTAAGTGGAGAAAGGAACCCTAGAAGAAAGTAAAAGGGAAATTGGATCAAGAAGGAGTGAGGCCACAGCATGGAATGGAATGCTGCAGTGGAAGACTGACCACTCTTCACCACCATTCTGGCAAAGATGAACCAAGACTACACCAGAATCATTCATCCAGAATTTGTGCTGTTCTTAATATAATATGACTTTTCATATTTCCAAAGAGAAGAATAACATGAGATACTTCACCAGAAGCCCAATAAGATACTGATAGACATTACATCATTGTATACCGTCAGGTTGTGCCCAAAGGCTTGTCCTCACTCTTGTAGGGCTACAACAGAGAGTTCAGCCTGCTCCAACCAATGGCTTTTCAGAACTCTTCGTTCAAAGGCTGTCATGGATCTGACTCCAACAGATGATAGTAGAGTGTCAAATCTAGAGATGCTTTCTAAATACATTTTTACTATTTATTTCACTACCCAGTGTGATCCTTCATGGCAGCAAAAAGGGGTTTAAATGCTATTTTGAAAAATGACATATAAGTGATATGCAGTCTTTATTTTCAAGAATTTCTTCTTCGAATATACATTTGAGCCAGTCTGAATGGGCTTTTTTATTATTATTATTACTCATGGTGGCACATGTGCATGCATGAGAAAGAAAGAGAAAGGTATCCTCCACAATGTGGTGATCATGCTATGATCCCCTTCTTCCAACCCTTCAGTCTCCCAGGGTTCTAGCCATGTACATGTACCAAACATATCTCAGATCAACCAGTCCAGGTAATTGAATGCTGGTTGGTATGTGGCTTCCAGCTCCACAGTCTGGTAAACTACAGTCTATTCCACAGAGGCTAGTTCTAAACAAATATTTGAAAAATTTCTGTTGAGGACATTCAGAGACACGAACAAGGTGGAAATATTTTAAAACCATAAAATGAGTAAGCGTGTCTAAGACAGAGGGTGGTCATTTTTTAGTTTTTTGTTTTGTTTTTTTGTTTGTTTTTCTGAAAGAAAAAGAAGACCTCTCATTAATTAACATCTCTCTTAAGTAACTCCTTTGGCATTTGAGTCCTCAAAGCACTGATTATTGTATATTTTTTGCCAAAATGGTTCAGTCTCTCACTAACTCTTTCCTTTTCTCTTTGAAAAATACACACACACACACATTCCTCCTAAAGATATGCTTTATTCCTCCCATGTGCCAGAGTAAATCTCTAGTTTGAAGGAATATTTAAGTACTGAATTTAAGTGTCACCATCCCCATCAGTCCTGCAGCTCTGACCATTGCTAGATAACACAACAATGACATGAACTGAAAGTTTCAAAGCCCATAGAAACTTCTCCTGGCTGTGACTTACTGTCTCTGACATTTTGATGCTGATATACTGTAGATGAAATCCATAAATGCAATCCTAAATTTCAGGCATTTGGATTTGTCAGTTTAATTCAGGCATCACCTTAGTTAAAGCTCAACTTACTGTATTTATGCAAAAAGAAAGGGGGAGGATGGGGGTGAAAGACATTTTCATTCTGCAATAAATATTATCAGAGCTTTCCGGTGTTATAATCAGTACATGCAGAATAGTGCAACTCCAAACCGTAAGCTGGAGTTGGAGTCTGGCAAAATAAGCCCTTCAAAGCTCATGAGCTTACTGCTATTCACCTGGTGGATCCTCTCCATCATGAAGCTGAGTGAGTCCATTAAGCTTATGTAACACAAGCTTAAAGGTGAAATGGAAAGCTCTTAAAAAATAAACTATTTAAGTTTCTAAATCAGGAGTGTGCATTATGTGCTGAAACTTAAATATGCCAGTAATGCCACATACATTTGTACAATAATGATAATCACATTCACATTTTAAAGGAAAACATTTAAAAGTACATTTCCTTCAGAGAACTAAAAAAATAAAAAAGTCTAAATCAGTATTCCAGCTTTGCTTGGAAAGAACTGAAGGGAGAGTAGCAGTCAGGGAGTGCTCTATGTTTGCAAGTGCTGTCATCAATTCTTATAAATCCTTAATCCAACCCTTGATAGGCAGGTGAAGAAGAAATTGATTTTTTCAGATGTTTCGGTATAATGAAATACAGAATATAAGAAATGTAAGAATGTACACATATTTTCATAGATATAAGACCTTATTTATTTTAGTATCCAATTTGGTGCAAGAATTACAGGCCATCTGTTGAACACGGCAAAGAGGTGTTAAAAACGTGTGTAGAGAATGATGACATCACCAAACTCCCTAAATACTGCTTGAGTTTATTACATGACCAAGCACTTTGAAAGAAACTCAAGGTCAGCAGCCTTGGCGCCATGGTAATGCGATGCTGAGACCACACAGGAAGGTCCTAGATTCACATCCTGAGCTCTCCCTATACATGCTGATATGTGCACACATGTCAATGATCATGGCTGATTAGGGCTAGGGTAGATCACAGAGCAAAGACCCTGTTGTAGGTCTTATCCCTCACTCTCTCCTGGTTTTGTGGAAGAAATACATAAACTTTGGAAAAAAGAAAGAAAGAACAGAAATTCAGGAAGAATCAACCCTAGAAGAGTACAGTGAGATAAAGTGTTGTTCCTTTTACTTTCAGAGAGCATGTTTTTAATTGACACTCAGACTGAGACTTAACCTGATTCTGCCAGACTCTGAAACACCTGGTGCCTTAACTATAGCCAGAACGTCAGTCAGCAGCCAAGCATGAGTGAACCTGTCTTCCAAATGCACTTTGACCTTTCCCAATTATGATCAAAATACTAGTAAAACAACCAAGAAGATGGCACTGTTGTTTTCCAGGCTAATCTTAGCTTTCACAAGAAATTTTGTCACTAATAAAAATGAACCTTTTACTTAATATTATGGGTGCTATGCTTTTTCCTGTTTGAAGGAGTTTTCTTCTGAGCATTCATCTATTAAATATTATTTCCTCTTTGGGACTGAGCCCCCAGCCATAAAATTACATTAACAGAAATGAATAATTTGCTTCAGGAGAAATTTTTTTTCTTTTTTTTTAACATTAAGAAAATAAATTTATTTTAAATCTGAAATACTGAAGACAAGGATAACAGATAAATAGTAAAAAAGCAAAAATTAGAACATGAATAATGACACACAAATTCTTTCAGCTACTGCATATAAACACATTTTTACATATCAACATATTTTTAAAGACATTTCTTCAACATTCCCAAAAGACAAAAGCTGTAATGGTGACATTTGTAAATGCAACTTTTGAAAATGTTTCTTTCCTAAAATTATTTGATTAAAATTTATACAGATTATGATTTCCTACACCATTTTTTAAAGATAGGACATACAGTTACATGACATTCTTGTTTGACATATTATAGACAACTTTCATCCAAAATACAGAAAACTGATCAATTCATTTTCCTTTAGTCACATCATTAGTTGACCCTTTTCTAATCTACAAGGAAAAATACATATGACATACATGTATATGCTTTTCAGAAATAAAGTATTTCACTTCTATCTTTAATTTGTACAAAATCTCAGGAATTCAGCAAGTCCATGATTATTTTAAACAACATTGACAACTTAAAAATAAAAACAATGATTTAGGAGTGACTTGAACTATATTTTTGTCCATTTATACCTAAGATGTAAACATCAAAGGAAGCTAATGATTGGATACT
>NW_006204341.1:840161-851108 GCF_000334495.1 Tupaia belangeri chinensis
AGTGCTGTCATCAATTCTTATAAATCCTTAATCCAACCCTTGATAGGCAGGTGAAGAAGAAATTGATTTTTTCAGATGTTTCGGTATAATGAAATACAGAATATAAGAAATGTAAGAATGTACACATATTTTCATAGATATAAGACCTTATTTATTTTAGTATCCAATTTGGTGCAAGAATTACAGGCCATCTGTTGAACACGGCAAAGAGGTGTTAAAAACGTGTGTAGAGAATGATGACATCACCAAACTCCCTAAATACTGCTTGAGTTTATTACATGACCAAGCACTTTGAAAGAAACTCAAGGTCAGCAGCCTTGGCGCCATGGTAATGCGATGCTGAGACCACACAGGAAGGTCCTAGATTCACATCCTGAGCTCTCCCTATACATGCTGATATGTGCACACATGTCAATGATCATGGCTGATTAGGGCTAGGGTAGATCACAGAGCAAAGACCCTGTTGTAGGTCTTATCCCTCACTCTCTCCTGGTTTTGTGGAAGAAATACATAAACTTTGGAAAAAAGAAAGAAAGAACAGAAATTCAGGAAGAATCAACCCTAGAAGAGTACAGTGAGATAAAGTGTTGTTCCTTTTACTTTCAGAGAGCATGTTTTTAATTGACACTCAGACTGAGACTTAACCTGATTCTGCCAGACTCTGAAACACCTGGTGCCTTAACTATAGCCAGAACGTCAGTCAGCAGCCAAGCATGAGTGAACCTGTCTTCCAAATGCACTTTGACCTTTCCCAATTATGATCAAAATACTAGTAAAACAACCAAGAAGATGGCACTGTTGTTTTCCAGGCTAATCTTAGCTTTCACAAGAAATTTTGTCACTAATAAAAATGAACCTTTTACTTAATATTATGGGTGCTATGCTTTTTCCTGTTTGAAGGAGTTTTCTTCTGAGCATTCATCTATTAAATATTATTTCCTCTTTGGGACTGAGCCCCCAGTCCTAAAATTACATTAACAGAAATGAATAATTTGCTTCAGGAGAAATTTTTTTTCTTTTTTTTTAACATTAAGAAAATAAATTTATTTTAAATCTGAAATACTGAAAACAAGGATAACAGATAAATAGTAAAAAAGCAAAAATTAGAACATGAATAATGACACACACATTCTTTCAGCTACTGCATATAAACACATTTTTACATATCAACATATTTTTAAAGACATTTCTTCAACATTCCCAAAAGACAAAAGCTGTAATGGTGACATTTATAAATGCAACTTTTGAAAATGTTTCTTTCCTAAAATTATTTGATTAAAATTTATACAGATTATGATTTCCTACACCATTTTTTAAAGATAGGACATACAGTTACATGACATTCTTGTTTGACATATTATAGACAACTTTCATCCAAAATACAGAAAACTGATCAATTCATTTTCCTTTAGTCACATCATTAGTTGACCCTTTTCTAATCTACAAGGAAAAATACATATGACATACATGTATATGCTTTTCAGAAATAAAGTATTTCACTTCTATCTTTAATTTGTACAAAATCTCAGGAATTCAGCAAGTCCATGATTATTTTAAACAACATTGACAACTTAAAAATAAAAACAATGATTTAGGAGGGACTTGAACTATATTTTTGTCCATTTATACCTAAGATGTAAACATCAAGGGAAGCTAATGATTGGATACTTTCTGCTGGAGCTACCACTAATTGATTGAAAAAAGCTAAAAAGATATTTGAAAGTCCTTTGTGTCCACACAGTATTAGGTCATTGGGGAAGTCATGATGTATTTTTTTGTTTTTCTATGCAAAACTGCATCATGGCTTTCCCAATGACAACCATGGTTAGTTGTTTCTCCAATTGTCCAGGAAATTTTTCTCTGTAACTAGATAACTAGATTTTTACTTCTGTGGTACAATGATATTATCTATTTCATAATAAATTATGTTGAATTTTAAAAGACCTTTGAGCTCAAACTGAACATTTATTTTATGGATGAGGAAAATGCTGCCAGAGAGGTTAAATGACTTGTCCCAAGTTACAGGGACAGACAGTAGCACATTCTAAACACAGACACAGAGTTCTTGATTCTTAGCTAAGTTCTTTTGGTAACACATTCTCCAGGGTCATGGGAACTTTTTTTTTTTTCTAATCCTGTTATAAAATGGGTTGAACTTTGTTCCTCATGACCCAGATTACCATGACAACAGCAACAGTCACCTTGCCTTAAGGTCTAAGAGCAGATGAAGCCATTTAACAGAATGAATTCAGATTTCTGCTATTGATTTTTTTCAGGTACATTTTAATATTTTGGCCTCAAATTTCTCTCTCACAGAACAGATGATTACAATCTCAAGAAAGGATGTCTATAGATAGTATTCTTTGTATCAGATCAACGCAAATAAAAAATACTTTTCAATTGGGACAGGCAGCCAAAAGAATGACAAAAAATCAGTTTACGCGACTTTGGCACCAAACGTAGTCCAGGAAATTACTCCAAACCTCACTTTTGTAATGGACTCTAAATTTTCAGCAACTGAAAACCACACTGACCCAGCCAATTGGTAATAAATTTAAAATACCAGAAGATGATTTCAGAGAAAGAAATTGCAGCCATGGAACAACATATTTCTAAGATCAATGGGACATATCTGTCTTACCGGAATAGGATACACTTCTGGAAAATAAAGTAATGATCTTAGGAGGCAGAACAGAGACTCTTTTTAATATCTTCTTCCTACTCCATCTTAGAGGAATGGGATGAGAGTTAAATGCTGTAGGTCTCTTGGAGGTTTTAGATGTGAGCTAAAAAATAGCATTTATAATTCACATCTTCCTGACTCTCAAATCTTTCATATTTATGAAAAATGCAAAGCATTTATATCTGCTTAATGTACTATATTTATAGCTAATGTATTTGAGAAATTCCCATTGCAGTTGTTTTTCGTTCTTTATATTAAACATGCACAATAGATAAGCATTAACACATGAAAAGGAAATACTTCTTATTTACCCAGTGTAAGTAAAATTAACATTGATAGACCCTGTAACTAGTCAATAAATGAAAGTTTTAGCAGTAAGGAGAGCAAGGAGATTCCAAAGTCAAGAATCCTTTTGGGAAAATACCATGCTTTTCCCTTAAAATTTTAATTACAGGAAGACAAGAGTGTTCTCATTTGTCCTATCTTGTTCACAAAAGAACTTTGAAAGAAAGGTGACGTTTGGAAAAACTAAAGGGCTATCTATGTCTTTATAGATTAGAATCAACATGTAAGGTGTTTTTTTTTTGGGGGGGGATTTTTGCTATAGGGCATGTGTGCTCACTGGAGAGACAGAGGGAGACAAAGACAGAAAACAAGAAATCATCCTACAGGGGCGATGGTCATGCTGTAATCCCTTCTCCTCCTTGGGATTTGGGGCACACACACACACACACACACACACACTCAGTATGTTTCAAGCTGCTGGGTCCAAGACTTGAACTGTGATCAACTATGCAGTTGTCCAGCAACGTAACCGTTACATCATCTGCTGATCCCAGCATGTAAGTTTTTTTCAGAAGTGTATAAGGGATCATTTCTGCAGATTACCCTTTATAAACTAATTGCATACATTATCAGATAATGCCTCTTACATACAAGCCTCATTCTTTAGTACTTCACTGCCATTTGTTCATTCATTCTATAAATATTTGTCCGATATTGTTGGATACTGTGTTGGAGGGGGAAAATAAGAAGTAAAATAAAAAACAAAAACAAAAACAAAAAGAAGAACAACAACAACAAAAAAAAAAAAACTATGTCCCTGACCCAGAAAAGCTCATAATCTGGTAGATGAGAGACTAAAGGCAAAATTTGCATCATTCATCTCAAACTGATGAAAGTAAGGCTTTGGGGGTTCAGATTTTCCCCTGGAGAATACAAAGTAGAATCATGGATCAAAGACCACCTTGAGAAATTCATTAATAAATAAAATGTTCTCAACACTCAATTTTGAAATTTGAAGGAAAACAGAAAGAGCCCCATACAACCTGAGCAAATTCTCTGAGCAAAGAGCAACCACTGCTAGCACTGATCCATCTAATCCCAGGATTACAAGAGATCCCAAGAGAAAGAGGAGGTTTGTTTTAAGTGGGATTTTGCTACATGAGAATTGCCTGCAGCCCTGTGGACTCCCTTGCAGAGCTCTTTTCTCTGTACAGAGGCATTTGCTATGCCTTTGCTCAAATAGGTTTATTACCTATTTGAACCCTCCAGGTGGTGATATCAGTTGCAAAGAATATAGAAATTCAACGACAGATTTTTTTTTAATGTAGTTTCAGTTTTTCCAACCTGTTGTGCACTGCATGTAGTTACACATTTGGGGAAATACTGCCACTGAATGAAGTGTTGTAGGGCCTTTACAGACTGCTTATCTGATACTATTCAAAAAAATGGAAACTCTGTTCAGCTCTATAAGATAAGGGCAATCTAACCTTGCCTGTGGTGGCACATGTCTTATTTAGAAAATGTACAATCCTCACATGGTAGGGAATTATGAGAAAAACGTGGATTTCTGCTAAAAGGCTCTTAACATTTAAATTTCCATTTGTCAAAGCAATTTTGTTGCATGGGGAGTTGTATTATGGTGTATAAACCAGGTATATAGCTTTTAAAAATGGAAAATGAAAGCTTAATATTTCTTTGAAGATAGTATGAGGGTCAAAAAACGTTAAAAAGGTTAAACGTTGTGAAGTGTTCCTTGCCCTGAGTCGTGGTGGGAGTCGGGATGGGAGGTGTGAGAGATATTACCAGGTTGTAGCAAAGAAGCTATCAAACTCATTTTGTCTAGAAAAATACTGTATAATTTATTTTAGGTATTTAAGCATAAATTATTATGCAGGGATTAATATCTTCTAATGGTTTCATTCTATTACTTAACTAACAGTTGCTTCCCAATGCTGTTTCTCTTTCTGGTCTTTTCTTTTGCCTATCTTTAAATATTTTTTAATTTCAATTTCTTGTATACATTTAATCACATATGTTGCTTTGTTTGCAAAATGAATATTCCAACATGTATACATTTCTCACCAGTCCAGTTGAGAATACCATACATGTTATCTCCAATAGATAATAACCCATTTCTTTGTCCCATAAATGCCTTGCCTCTATTTTTCTCCTTCCTCAGACTCTCCTCCTTCACCCACCATCTTCCCACACTGTATATGGTATTTATACCTATTTTCTCTCTTGTTTAGTCAAGAAGGCAGAGCTGGCTTTTGTTCTGATGGGCTGATACCTGAGTTTCCTCAGGTGGGAAAGTTTTTTGAGTCTCCCCTTTTCTTAGCTCCCTAGAACTAAAATACCCTGATCATAGACAACCCCAAGCAATATTTCTTTTCACTCTTCCCCACCTGAACATTTAATAGTTTCCCTGGCTTCCTAATTGCTCTGTCTTCACTCCACTATTCCACCTAGCAGAATATACCTGTCCTGTGATCAAATATCTGACTTATTTACTTAAACTACAGTGATAATGGTTGATAATGCCCAATTTTTTTAAGAGATATTTTTGCTATAGGGCATGAGAAATCACCCCCTGGGAGGATGACCATGTCACAATCCCTTCTCTTTCATTCTCCTCTCAGGATCTTGGGTATGCATGCAACACGCTCAGCATGACTCAAATTGTTGGGTTGAGGACTTGAACCATGGTCAACCATGTGGAAGTCCAGTGACGTAAACATTATGCCATCAGTTGGTCCCAGATAATGCCCAAATTTTAAAAGGTAACTCATGGAAAAACTATGTCATTATATAAAGAAATAATAACAATATTCCATACTGCACCTATGAAGTTTAAGCAATATAGTGGTTGCTTTAAATGTACTAATTCTAATTCTTATAATCCAGTTTATAGATGAGTAAATGGAGCCCCAAAAGGCCTTTGCAAATTGCCTGTAATTACAAATACAGTGATAACTAAAGCAAGAATCCAAAATTAGCCTGTCTATCTCAAAACTTATATATTACCAGGAGACCTAATGGTAGAATTTGGGACTAAGTGGCAAAGTGAAAGGAATGGCATTTTTAGAGAAAGGAGCTTCAAGGGGCTGTAATTCTACCCCTTAAATTATATCTGCCTGTATATATAAGCACATCTGAGTTTGAATTGAAATATGAAAATTTAGAGAAAAAAATCTGTGCTTGTTAGTTAGTTGCAAAATCAGTTTTAGGATTGGAAGATATCATACACATAATCTAACTTCTATGACAAATCTTCTTGACTATTTTTAGTAAATTCTAGAATGGCACACAATAAATTGAAAAACTTAAATGAAATATATAAAATACATACATATTTATTATACATATAATATACTGTGAGAGAAGTATACACACACACACACACACACACACATACACACACACACATACACACACACACACACACATATAGTCTACTTCTTAGATTTCCTCTTTTTTCCAAATTAGACATCACAAATACTTCCAACCACTTCTTACATTCAGTGAATTTTAAATCAAATATGATATTTAATAAATGTCTCTGGAATTCATTTTTATTATTATTTTATACATTTAATTCCTATATGGTTGGTTCTGGAATTTGTTTCTCATGAAATTCAACTGTGCTGTTTAGGGAAGGGGGGGCCTGTGTTGTCAAAATAGTTTATGAAATATCTTCCCTACAGAACTTGTAGATTTCTTTGAAAAGTTTATATGCTTTATGTATTTGTAGTTATTGAGCTAGACTCCAATTCCCCTAATTCTTAGTCCAGGATCTTTATATAAGTCTAAAATCTATATTCCTCCCAAACTAAGGAGGATAGTGGGGAAGGGAGTCAGCCATTAGTTTAAAGACCCTTTAATTAGTTTTGAGAAATCAGTTTTTCCAGTCATTTCTATTGTTAATAACAGCACATACCTGAGTCCTTGTAGTTTAAGAGAATAGAGGTTTATTTAACTCATGATGTTCTAGGGTCAAGGCCCAGAAGCTGCAAACGGCATGGGTCTTCTTGTAGGGGGGTTCCAAAGGCAGCACAGGGATCACATAACTAGAGTTTAAGAAGAGCAGAGCATGTCTGTGTGTGTATGTTTATTCTCATTCCCTCTCCTTATAAACCCACCAAAATTTAATCATGGATCGATACTCTGATGCCTAATACTTTTCAAAGACCTTACCCTTCAACATCATAACCAGATTAAGTTTTTTATTGATACCTTCACAATACAACCAAGTTCCAACACATGAACTCTTTGGAAATAAACTCAAGCTGTGGCACAGGTATGTGAGATTTATGAGATTTACAAGTGTTTGAAGAGGTAGATTCAGAAGAGTAACACAGAGGGGAGTGTATTAAAAGAAAGCAGATGCATTAAAGCATTTGGAGTCCTTGACAATGTTATGAGCATCATGTTGGACCTAAAAAGTACCTTTAAGATCTCTTTCTAGGGCTGCCCCATAGGGCAATGATTAAGCACTGTGCACTGAGAGCTGGATACCTCATGGCCTACCATGGTTTGCAGCACTGGTGACTTGAAAAACACACTGGGAGCATGTGCATGCATACCCCCAAATCTCAACAGGATGGAGAAATAGAAAAGAATGAATTGGGGCATGACCCCACCCCACTCTCGTAAGTGCACACACCCTCTGGAAGTTTAAAGAAAAAAAATCTCTTTCTTATTAATTTTATCTCAATTCATATCTACCAGGAACATGATACAAAGTTATTATTGGACTTTAGGATGTGAACTTGGTCTTTTGGTAAAAAAGGAATTGTAGGGACCAGCAGTTAGCGTAATGGCTGTGTCACTGAACTCCCATGTAGCCGACCGTGGTTCAAGTCTCGGACCTGGTGGCTTAAACTCATGCTGGGCACGTGTGCATGTGTGCCCAAGATCCCAAGAGGAGAATGGAGAAGAAGGGATTGCAGTGTGGCCATCCCTCCTGGGGTTATTTTCTCTCTGTCTATCTCTCTGTTTCTCTCTGTCTTTCTGGCGAGCATACATGCCCTATAGCAAAAAAACCTCTCTAAGAAACAAAAAAAGGAATTGTAATGTAGTATCTCAATTAAATTTGGTCTTGTTTAGCTAGTATGTCTGTGATTATTTTATTTTAATCCTGTTTAATAACAAGGTTCAAGGCTAATATATTTTCTCTTTCTTTATCTCTCCATTTTAATCCTACCTCTTCCACAAAGTTTTTCTTTCACTCAAGTAGCATTTAGAAAAGAATCTCACCACAAAAACATTGTAAGAAAACACACTAGATTCTGTGCATCGCCAAACCTCGGTATTATTTTGCAAATTTACTGACTCATCCAACACTCATAAATATCATCCTTTAGCAAACCGAACCTAAGGCCCACCACAAAAATTTAATAATTTATGATTGAATGTGTAAATATGGTTGTGCAATCTTGAATTTGCCCTCATTCCTCCACTATGATGCATTTTAAGAGAATGAGGAATTCATACTCGTATGTTTTGATAAAATACTTTTTTAACATCTGGGGTATAATTGAAATATATATTGAATCAGTATTATCCTAAAGAGTATCAAATGCCATAATATAGACCCTGGTGTCTGCATACTAATAAATAACATACTATTTCAGAAAGCTATCTAATTTCAAGGCTGGCTGGATTTATTTAGGTTGAAATTATAGTTACTCATGTAATAAAATTTAAGAAGCACCATGAAAGGCTTATCCTCTCTTTTTTTAATCTTAACTATCTGAAATTTCATGTTTGGAATTCATTTCTTTAAAAATATTACTGTCATCTTAAAGCCTTTTGTGAAATGTGAATTTTTCATCTATACATAAAGCTTGATTCATCATTCATTTTTTGACAAGTGATTTTTGTGCACCTATCATAAGCTAGAAAGTATGCTAGATGTTGTAGGAAATGTATACATAAAGAAGACATGGGTTCTACTGTTAAGAAATAGAAATAGTAGAAATAAGACATGTATATAGATGTCTATGGGGAAAACTTGAAGTCAATAAATATAAGGAAGATCATAAATGTTGCCCTAAACCTATAGTGAAGAAAGTTTAGCTAGTAGGATCACTCAGTCTCTTATTTAGTCATTTTTTAACAAACATTATAGATCACCTGCTGTATTTTGGGTATCATGCTGGGTTCTGCAGATAAACAGGTGAAAGTTATCACTGCTCAGCTTGAAGGGAGTATATAAAAAAATTAAAACAAATAAATCACAGATTTAAGAATAGAGCTATCCAGAAGAAGCTTTGGTAACACAAAGGCAGATCATCTCACCCAGTCCGAGACTGGGCAAGGTTGACAGTGTGGTTGGGGGAGGCTTCATGGAAGAGAAAACTATAGGGCTGAGGACTGAAGGACAGAAGGAAATAAAGGTCACTGCAGGGAGATGTAACAGTTTGTTCAAAGGTACAGGGATACAAGAGAGCCAGTATATCCAGTCCAGAAACTGAAAGTTCTGTATGTCCAGAGTAAGCAGGTCAAACAGGACATGTCACAATAGAAATGATCAGGGTTAAGAACAAGACAGTGAACTTTTTTTTCTGAAAGTAAAAGAGTCAAAGAATGGGGCCAGCAGGTGGCATGGTGGTTAAAGCGTTGGCCAACCATGGTTCAAAGTCTCAGATATGGTGGCTTGCTTTCTCATTTTCTCTTGTGTACATACTCTAAAAAGTAGTAATAGCAATGATAAATAAAATGGGATAAACAGCTTTTTTTAAAAAGAGATATTTTGCTATAGAGCACATGTGCTTACAGAGAGACAAAGATACAGAAAGTGAGAAGTCACTCTCCAAGGGGGAAGTTCACTCTGAAGTCCCTTCTCCTCCATTCTCCATGGGTTTTGGGGCACACATGCACACGTGCCCAGCATGAGTAACAAACTACTGGATTTGGGATTCAAACTGTAGTCAACTACCTGGTAGTCCAGCAACATGATTATTATGCCACTTGCTGGTACCTAATGGACAATTCATATAAAAAGGGTCAAAAAAAAAAAGTTTTATGATGAGAGAAATGCTATCCTGAAGACAATAGTATAGTCAGGGGGTTGGGAAAAGAGAGATAAAGAGAGGAATGAGAGAGAGGGTAAGACAATAACAGATGAGAAAAAGTATAGATTCAAAACATGATATAGTAGGAACATGAATTTTAGTGCATGTGTTGGTAAGGATTCTCATACCATGAAATATTAGAACAATGAAAATCTGAAAGTTTATTCATTCATTAAATAAAATTTAATTAAGTTACTTAAAAGTGGCAAATGCTATTCTAAGAACTGAAGATATAATTTTCCTTTCTGGAGCTCACAGCCTAGTGAGGATAAACTGACAATAACTAAATGATCAATCAAAATATAAGCTTACAAAATAAAATAAGTACTATTAAGGAGAGGTTCATATATCATGAGATGATATAACAAGGAGACATGGCTAGATTCTTTGGTTGCAAGCAACCAAAATCTGTTGGTGTGAACATAAACGAATATGCAATGCATTAGAAGAATATGGGACACCTCCCTGTAAAGAAAGAATGGTTGATAAATGTGGGGTTGGAGAAACATGAAGCAGAGCAACTTCAGGGATCCAGCAAGGAGAGCTTAATGGACATGATCTTCAGATGAATTGGCTTAATTTTCCATTTCTGCAATGCTTCTCAAGGTACAAATTCCCATGAAGGAGAGTCAAAGTGGTCGAGTTGCAGGTCACATTCCCATTACTTGGCTAGGGAGGAGGAGATGACTCTGGTTGATAGCCCTGTCAACACTGCACACATGGGGAAAAAAAGTTCTCTTAAAGAAAACCAAGCTCAATTTCCCATAAGCAGAATCATTTCTGTGCTGGTAAAACCAACAGATTTCCACTAAAGAGGAAAACTAGCATAAACCTCTGGAAAGGCCTCCTGGAGGAGATTCGTCATTGAACTGAGAAATGAAGGGTGAGAGGGCATTAACTAGG
>NW_006204341.1:855181-859878 GCF_000334495.1 Tupaia belangeri chinensis
AAACAAAGCAATAAATGCTAAATGAGTCATATCCAGTTTTTATCAGTGCATAGAGCTTAATTTTTCATTTTATTTTAAAGTTTATTTTATGTATTTCTTGAGAGAGAGGCACGCACATACACACACACACACACACACACACACGAACACACACACACACACACATATAGTCTACTTCTTAGATTTCCTCTTTTTTCCAAATTAGACATCACAAATACTTCCAACCACTTCTTACATTCAGTGAATTTTAAATCAAATATGATATTCAATCAATGTCTCTGGAATTCATTTTTATTATTATTTTATACATTTAATTCCTATATGGTTGGTTCTGGAATTTGTTTCTCATGAAATTCAACTGTGCTGTTTAGGGAAGGGGGGGCCTGTGTTGTCAAAATAGTTTATGAAATATCTTCCCTACAGAACTTGTAGATTTCTTTGAAAAGTTTATATGCTTTATGTATTTGTAGTTATTGAGCTAGACTCCAATTCCCCTAATTCTTAGTCCAGGATCTTTATATAAGTCTAAAATCTATATTCCTCCCAAACTAAGGAGGATAGTGGGGAAGGGAGTCAGCCATTAGTTTAAAGACCCTTTAATTAGTTTTGAGAAATCAGTTTTTCCAGTCATTTCTATTGTTAATAACAGCACATACCTGAGTCCTTGTAGTTTAAGAGAATAGAGGTTTATTTAACTCATGATGTTCTAGGGTCAAGGCCCAGAAGCTGCAAACGGCATGGGTCTTCTTGTAGGGGGGTTCCAAAGGCAGCACAGGGATCACATAACTAGAGTTTAAGAAGAGCAGAGCATGTCTGTGTGTGTATGTTTATTCTCATTCCCTCTCCTTATAAACCCACCAAAATTTAATCATGGATCGATACTCTGATGCCTAATACTTTTCAAAGACCTTACCCTTCAACATCATAACCAGATTAAGTTTTTTATTGATACCTTCACAATACAACCAAGTTCCAACACATGAACTCTTTGGAAATAAACTCAAGCTGTGGCACAGGTATGTGAGATTTATGAGATTTACAAGTGTTTGAAGAGGTAGATTCAGAAGAGTAACACTTAGGGGAGTGTATTAAAAGAAAGCAGATGCATTAAAGCATTTGGAGTCCTTGACAATGTTATGAGCATCATGTTGGACCTAAAAAGTACCTTTAAGATCTCTTTCTAGGGCTGCCCCATAGGGCAATGATTAAGCACTGTGCACTGAGAGCTGGATACCTCATGGCCTACCATGGTTTGCAGCACTGGTGACTTGAAAAACACACTGGGAGCATGTGCATGCATACCCCCAAATCTCAACAGGATGGAGAAATAGAAAAGAATGAATTGGGGCATGACCCCACCCCACTCTCGTAAGTGCACACACCCTCTGGAAGTTTAAAGAAAAAAAATCTCTTTCTTATTAATTTTATCTCAATTCATATCTACCAGGAACATGATACAAAGTTATTATTGGACTTTAGGATGTGAACTTGGTCTTTTGGTAAAAAAGGAATTGTAGGGACCAGCAGTTAGCGTAATGGCTGTGTCACTGAACTCCCATGTAGCCGACCGTGGTTCAAGTCTCGGACCTGGTGGCTTAAACTCATGCTGGGCACGTGTGCATGTGTGCCCAAGATCCCAAGAGGAGAATGGAGAAGAAGGGATTGCAGTGTGGCCATCCCTCCTGGGGTTAATTTCTCTCTGTCTATCTCTCTGTTTCTCTCTGTCTTTCTGGCGAGCATACATGCCCTATAGCAAAAAAACCTCTCTAAGAAACAAAAAAAGGAATTGTAATGTAGTATCTCAATTAAATTTGGTCTTGTTTAGCTAGTATGTCTGTGATTATTTTATTTTAATCCTGTTTAATAACAAGGTTCAAGGCTAATATATTTTCTCTTTCTTTATCTCTCCATTTTAATCCTACCTCTTCCACAAAGTTTTTCTTTCACTCAAGTAGCATTTAGAAAAGAATCTCACCACAAAAACATTGTAAGAAAACACACTAGATTCTGTGCATCGCCAAACCTCGGTATTATTTTGCAAATTTACTGACTCATCCAACACTCATAAATATCATCCTTTAGCAAACCGAACCTAAGGCCCACCACAAAAATTTAATAATTTATGATTGAATGTGTAAATATGGTTGTGCAATCTTGAATTTGCCCTCATTCCTCCACTATGATGCATTTTAAGAGAATGAGGAATTCATACTCGTATGTTTTGATAAAATACTTTTTTAACATCTGGGGTATAATTGAAATATATATTGAATCAGTATTATCCTAAAGAGTATCAAATGCCATAATATAGACCCTGGTGTCTGCATACTAATAAATAACATACTATTTCAGAAAGCTATCTAATTTCAAGGCTGGCTGGATTTATTTAGGTTGAAATTATAGTTACTCATGTAATAAAATTTAAGAAGCACCATGAAAGGCTTATCCTCTCTTTTTTTAATCTTAACTATCTGAAATTTCATGTTTGGAATTCATTTCTTTAAAAATATTACTGTCATCTTAAAGCCTTTTGTGAAATGTGAATTTTTCATCTATACATAAAGCTTGATTCATCATTCATTTTTTGACAAGTGATTTTTGTGCACCTATCATAAGCTAGAAAGTATGCTAGATGTTGTAGGAAATGTATACATAAAGAAGACATGGGTTCTACTGTTAAGAAATAGAAATAGTAGAAATAAGACATGTATATAGATGTCTATGGGGAAAACTTGAAGTCAATAAATATAAGGAAGATCATAAATGTTGCCCTAAACCTATAGTGAAGAAAGTTTAGCTAGTAGGATCACTCAGTCTCTTATTTAGTCATTTTTTAACAAACATTATAGATCACTTGCTGTATTTTGGGTATCATGCTGGGTTCTGCAGATAAACAGGTGAAAGTTATCACTGCTCAGCTTGAAGGGAGTATATAAAAAAATTAAAACAAATAAATCACAGATTTAAGAATAGAGCTATCCAGAAGAAGCTTTGGTAACACAAAGGCAGATCATCTCACCCAGTCCGAGACTGGGCAAGGTTGACAGTGTGGTTGGGGGAGGCTTCATGGAAGAGAAAACTATAGGGCTGAGGACTGAAGGACAGAAGGAAATAAAGGTCACTGCAGGGAGATGTAACAGTTTGTTCAAAGGTACAGGGATACAAGAGAGCCAGTATATCCAGTCCAGAAACTGAAAGTTCTGTATGTCCAGAGTAAGCAGGTCAAACAGGACATGTCACAATAGAAATGATCAGGGTTAAGAACAAGACAGTGAACTTTTTTTTCTGAAAGTAAAAGAGTCAAAGAATGGGGCCAGCAGGTGGCATGGTGGTTAAAGCGTTGGCCAACCATGGTTCAAAGTCTCAGATATGGTGGCTTGCTTTCTCATTTTTTCTTGTGTACATACTCTAAAAAGTAGTAATAGCAATGATAAATAAAATGGGATAAACAGCTTTTTTTAAAAAGAGATATTTTGCTATAGAGCACATGTGCTTACAGAGAGACAAAGATACAGAAAGTGAGAAGTCACTCTCCAAGGGGGAAGTTCACTCTGAAGTCCCTTCTCCTCCATTCTCCATGGGTTTTGGGGCACACATGCACACGTGCCCAGCATGAGTAACAAACTACTGGATTTGGGATTCAAACTGTAGTCAACTACCTGGTAGTCCAGCAACATGATTATTATGCCACTTGCTGGTACCTAATGGACAATTCATATAAAAAGGGTCAAAAAAAAAAAGTTTTATGATGAGAGAAATGCTATCCTGAAGACAATAGTATAGTCAGGGGGTTGGGAAAAGAGAGATAAAGAGAGGAATGAGAGAGAGGGTAAGACAATAACAGATGAGAAAAAGTATAGATTCAAAACATGATATAGTAGGAACATGAATTTTAGTGCATGTGTTGGTAAGGATTCTCATACCATGAAATATTAGAACAATGAAAATCTGAAAGTTTATTCATTCATTAAATAAAATTTAATTAAGTTACTTAAAAGTGGCAAATGCTATTTTAAGAACTGAAGATATAATTTTCCTTTCTGGAGCTCACAGCCTAGTGAGGATAAACTGACAATAACTAAATGATCAATCAAAATATAAGCTTACAAAATAAAATAAGTACTATTAAGGAGAGGTTTTTATATCATGAGATGATATAACAAGGAGACATGGCTAGATTCTTTGGTTGCAAGCAACCAAAATCTGTTGGTGTGAACATAAACGAATATGCAATGCATTAGAAGAATATGGGACACCTCCCTGTAAAGAAAGAATGGTTGATAAATGTGGGGTTGGAGAAACATGAAGCAGAGCAACTTCAGGGATCCAGCAAGGAGAGCTTAATGGACATGATCTTCAGATGAATTGGCTTAATTTTCCATTTCTGCAATGCTTCTCAAGGTACAAATTCCCATGAAGGAGAGTCAAAGTGGTCGAGTTGCAGGTCACATTCCCATTACTTGGCTAGGGAGGAGGAGATGACTCTGGTTGATAGCCCTGTCAACACTGCACACATGGGGAAAAAAAGTTCTCTTAAAGAAAACCAAGCTCAATTTCCCATAAGCAGAATCATTTCTGTGCTGGTAAAACCAACAGATTTCCACTAAAGAGGAAAACTAGCATAAACCTCTGGAAAGGCCTCCTGGAGGAGATTCGTCATTGAACTGAGAAATGAAGGGTGAGAGGGGATTAACTAG
>NW_006204341.1:859892-876546 GCF_000334495.1 Tupaia belangeri chinensis
AGGGAAAGAATGGGTGCAGATGTCGTCAAGGCATGGTTTCCTAGTCATAGAGAATACGTAGTATGTATTCAGATGAAAAACTAATTAAAGACAAAATTCAGCTCCTTAAAAAATTTGCCTTGTGGGTGCCAATTCAACATCATGCATGGATGATTTATTAGTAATCATCTCTGTTACAGGCAGCATGACCACTACTTCTAAGTGTGAAAATATAGTCCATGAAAACCAACAAAATTATCTATCACAAGTTCCCCCTTTTTGGAATCTTTCATATGGCCCTTAAGAAAACACTGATGAGAGCCACTGTTCCATAGACTAATTGGAATAGTCTATCAGTCCTTTCATCACTTAATGAAGATTATTGTAATTTGTGTATGGAATTTCTCTTCTTTACCTGTTATTACACTGAGGAAGTAGACGTCACTGCATCTTAGCATGTTAGAAATGTATTCATTTCTTTTTTTAACACTTTTGATCTCTCTAGATAATTACTCCTTGGTAGGCAAAAGTTGCATCATTCTGAAGACAGAAGTAGCTTCTCTCTACCAGTTATTGTACAATGTTGAACAAAGCAGTTTACTTTTCTCTGCTTAGGTTCCTTCATTAGAGGAAATGGTGATGAAGCATAATCCAAAAGGTCCTAGCAAAATTAATCATTTCTCTTATGAACAAGGAAATGAAGGCTCAGATAAGCAATGTAACTTGCCCGATGCCATGAAACTCCCTGGTAAGAGAGCTGAACTAAGAAGCCAGGTCCATCTTCCATTAATCGTGCTTCTTGTGGAATTTGGATGTATAATGCAAAGAAAACATCATACATGAAATAGAAACCAGCGTTTTGAGTCCTAGATGTAACACTTATTATCTATCTGACCTTGGGCATTCATTTAACCTTTCTGAACCTTACTTTCCTCATTTGTTAAATGAGTAAAATAATTCTTGCCCAACTCTTTTCAGGGTCATTGTAAGCATCACAAGAGAATATATATAAGGCAACTTTGCACACCGTAGAGTGATATGCAAATATGTGACGTTCCTATTATAAACCACATTTTAAAAAATTAGGAAACTGAAGCTCTGGGATGCTGTATAACTTACTCAGGTTCACTGGGTCATTTTCTATCTAAGGAGATCTCTGAACTTCAAGCTCAGTTCCCTTTCCTCTGAACCTTACATCGTCCGTTTTGTCTAGAAACAAAAACTGTCATATGCTAATTTTTTTAAATTTAATTTTTAATTAAGCACTACCTAGAGTGTTACAGTATGGTAATAAATGTGTATTTCTTTATAATTAACTCTATTCCCAAATCCCCACCTTGTTAAAACTGAGCAAGAAAAAAAATTAGTCATAATATGTAAACTAGTATATTGGAAAAAAATAATTACGAATTTTTTAAAGTTCCATTTTGACCTTCAATTAAAAGAGGGGAAATTTTTCCCAACGTCATCATGTAGCTTAGAAGCACCAGAATTTCCTCTTTCTATTGTATCTAGCACTGGTAACATTCACCTTGGATATCTCTCCTAATGGAAATACTATAATTGCCCCAGATGGAAAGGAACATCAAATGACAAGTCAATTGATCCCTTACATCAGGTCAGAGTCCCCAGGCTCTCAGATACAATGTTCTGATCTGATCTTACCTCTTCACTGTTTCTCCTCCCTTACATTATGTCAACGTTATTATCTTGTTTAACATCAATCATCATTGTCATCCTCTTTATCCTCATTGTTGGTAATACTTACTGAGCATTTACTATGGCCCCAATATGATACATAGTACAGTATTCACACACTTATTCATACCTTAAAACTGTTCTGACAGGTGGTTATTATAATTATCTCAGATTTTAAAGGGCAAGAAAAGTGCATCTCACACATCTTTATATCTCCCATAGTGCTTGCAAATACATACCACTTCTACTTCCTCTTTTGTAAGATAGAGAAAATAGGTCTCTCCAAGTATTGCTAGAGATTATATTAAATTCCATAAAACACCTAGCACCACTCCTGGTACATAGTGTACCCTCAGTAAAGAACATATTTGTATCAGAACATGTGTTTGTTTGGGAAAGCTTATGATGGAATGTAATCACCAAACCTGAGGATGAGGAATAATTTTGACCCATTTCATCTCCCAGTGATAATCTTTGGATGTACCTGACTCTTAAACATCATTTCATGTGAGTTTCTATGCCTTTCCAGAGATTTCCTTTGAACTCAGGCTAAGATCTCCATCATTAATTCTACATGCTGTTAACTAATGCAATTATATAAAAGAAACTTCAAGTATACAAAAGTTAATATATGCTAAAATTATATTTAATAAAAGAAAAAGATTCCTAGATAAAATATTAAGTAAAAAGATATACAGTATGCTCCCTTTTTAGTGCATGTATGTGTATAAATATATATAATATATAATATATATAAATATATAGTATATAAGCCAGGAATTCTGAGAGAAATGTGTGTGTGTGTGTTTACATACTCAGGGACAAAATAGTATTTTGTTGAAGTACATAAAAATACTAAAAGTGGATCATAGATGCGTTTTATTCTTTATCGTTAAAAAATTCAGAATATTTTACAGGAAAATACATTACATTTGTATTTTAGAAACACTGTTTACATTTGAAGGAAAGAACAAAAGGAGGAAAGGTGGGGGGGTTAAATTAAAGGCAGCCTTCAGGCAGAGGCAGACTCTAGATTTATGAGGCCCTGCTCTGTGTTGTCTTGCACCCTGCTCAGTGATGAGGGCACAGCAGAAAGGGTTCCAGAGATTCCTGTCATTTCAGTGTAAAATCATGGGATCTTATAACTAGCCCCCACATTTATTAGTTAGGAAACTTTTTCATTTATATTCAGGTTTGAGAGTATAATCATGATAATAATAGTAGCTTAACATTTATTGAGGGCTTACGGTGTGCCAAGCACTGCCACTCTCCATGTATTTATTTATTTAATCCTCATAATAATTCCAGGAGTTAGGTTCTCTTCATTCAACAAAACAAAAATAATTAAGAATTTTTTTAACAGGCACAGTAATAGGCACTGTTAAAAAAGTATTTGGGAAATAGTGAATAAAACAAGGATTCCCTGTGGAGCATACTTTCTAGTAGCAGAAAAATATATCTCCAATTGACAAACATAGAAACTCAGCCACAGAAAGGTTAGGCAACTTATTCAAAATCACAGCTAGAAAATATAGAAAGTATAATTTGAACCCAATAGCCCATCCTTAATATTTTTTTTGAGAGGTTTTTGCTATAGGGCGTGTGCGCTCGCCAGACAGACAGAGAGAGACAGAGAGACAGACAACAAGAAATCGTCATACAGGGGGGATGGCCACGCTGCAATCCCTTCTCCATTCTCCTCCCGGGATCTTGGGCACGCACGCACACGCGCCCGGCATGAGTTTTAAGCCACCAGGTCCAGGACGCAAACCGCGGTCTACTACGTGGGAGTCCAGCGGCATAGCCATTACGCTAACTGCTGGTCCTAATATTTTGGTTTTTAATCACTACACTGTAATTGGTTAAAAAGTCCTAGTGGAAGGATTATTTGTAAAAGAATTTGTAATGTGCAATTACTGAAACAGATATCAGACCTGAATGTAAATTTACCTTCTGGACCTGTGTGTTATGCATAAAGGAATCACTTCAAGTCCCTTATGCTGAAAATGTTGGCTTTGAGATCAAATGATATTTAGTTTAAATAAGAACAGGCAGGATAATCCTTAAATCCCAGATATTCCTAACATATGTAAATTATTTATATGTCAGAAATCTTGGTTATGGAATGCAATAGGTCTGAAAATGTACCCTGACTGATTTCCTACTCAAACTGATTGAAGAACAGATTCTCATAAAGTCTGACCAAGGTTTATAGAAGCAGGAAAAGAAAGGTAAATAGGTCTCCTCTTCCCCACCTTGGAAATGACCATAGGTACTTCTCTATAGTCCCACTGGCATTATCCACACTTCCAGAAACAAAGAGATGACATTCTGCTTTAAAGATGACATGTGTCTCCTAGAAATGTATAGGGAATTATGAAGACATGTCACGGTATATAGTCCACCGCCCATAGCTCAGCTATTTAACAAGAATTGAGTCTAGGCTGGGCTCCAAGGCAGACACTGGGATTGTACCCAAAGAAAGTTCCTCTGGTTCTCTGCACACAAGAGAGATAAGGCTCAGTGTCTGGAATGGTTAGGCTAAGCTGGATTGTGCCAGAGCACATTTCCTTTATGCTTCTGCTAATTAATCTCTATGCTTATGTTGATGTTTACTCGAAAAGAAAAAAATATCTTGACATAATGCATGTCAAATTAAGAGAACAAACCATGACACTGAAGTTCTAGCTGGGGCCTATTGTTTGGATATATTGAGTCTTTGAATGCTTTCCCTGCACTGACCCCAATCTGCTGGTCTTTTTCTACCTTAAATTTTTTTTTCTTTGGACTATAATTCTAAGCTAATTTGGGCGAATCAAGAAGCGGTGGGGTCTGCTGGTTTCCCCACATAAGTGGAATTTAAACTAGAACTGAAGAGACCAGACATTATCAGTCCTGAATGCTGTGCTTGCCTGCATGAAACATTTGAAATGCATTGGCTATAAGACAAAGTTACTAAGCACATCCCCTTCAAGATTTTAAACACTGAATTTCTGAAAAGCCTACATCTTATAACATGGTTATATCCACTGAATGTAGCATGGCTTCTGGCATATAGTAGGCATTTAATAAATGTCTGTTTAGGACCAGCAGTTAGCATAATGGTTATGTCGCTGGACTCCCATGTAGTCGACAGCAGTTCGAGACCCGGAACCAGTGGCTTAAACTCATGTCGGGCACGTGTACATGCATGCCCAAGATCCCGAGAGGAGAATGGAGGAGAAGGGATTGTGGAGTGGCCATCCCCCTGGGGGGTTATTTCCTCACTTTCTGTCTCTCTGTCTCTCTCTGTCTTTCTGGCGAGCGTACACGTCCTATAGCAAAAAAAGAAAAAAAATGTCTGTTAGATGAATGACTCAGTAAATATTTTTTATTTCTTTAAGCATCAATGAAGAGGGGCTTTTTGGAGAGGGTCTATGATATCTATAAGGCGTTTTTATGTTGTTTCAACATGCTCCTGAAAAAAAAAAGGGAGAGTATTAACTGTCTTATTTATCAATAGATAAAGTAACTTTTGATCCAAAGAGTTTGTTCAGCTCAAAGTGTAGTTGTGGAATGACACCAAAGCAAAGCCTCTGGAAGAAACATAACAAGGGCCACAGAAAAGAGAAGTTAAAAGAAAGCCTTGGTAAAATTTTACATGCATGATGTTCCCTCAGTCATCTTGAGATAGTTCCCTCCTGAGGTACATGCAATTGCCAGCCTTTTGTCCCCTGGCAAAGGATTATAAATGCTTTCAGAGATAGTTTGAGAGGAATAGGGGCTGTGGGCGCCTATTTTTTATTCCTTCTTCACACTCAGTGTTCTGTCTTTCTGACCCGGAGCTTGCTTTCTGTACATTGCTAAGCAGAACATGCAAACAGAATAATGGGTTAGTTTTTGGGTGTTTCAATAGTGCCCTTTCTTACGGTTTTCATTAAAATAATGAATGTCAGTCTTCGATCCAATGTGACTGAAGGTTAATTGGTAAGCTTTTTTCTGGGAGGGGTTGTCAGTATGGTACTTGTCAGGCCCTGCTGTGTACTGCTGATAGCTGCAGCCATGCAACGAGACCAGCAGAGCCAGCCTGATTAGCACTGTGATTATTTCATATACGATATAATCAGGCTGAGATGCTACAACAATGAGGTGTCTGTCTTCTTTCTAAATGAAGACTAGTTCACAAAAAAAGAAGGAATGAGGAGGGGTGAAATGCTTCATATGCAATCAAACTCTTCTCATCTCAGGAGAGACAGCTGGAATCTTAGTCCTATGGGAAGTGGCAATGTTAAATTTTTTAAAGTTTATTTATTTACAGTGTATTTATGCTGGGAAAATTAACTTTGTATGCTGTAATGATATACTGTGGTTGAATATTAAAAAATAATAAAATGAAAATTTTAAAAATATAGTTTATTTATTTCTTCCATGAGCAAGAGAAACAGTGAGACAAGATCTCCAATGGGGTTCTAATTCCGTGATACACCCTCAGCCTCAGTCAGCCCCAGATCATGGGCATATGTGTACCCAGCACACTCAGGGAGATCTCTGGATGTGAACTCAGAATCTTTCCATGTGGGTCAGCTGCACAGAATGTCACATTTTATTGCTGCTACACTACCATCTGGCCAGCAATTCTAATTTAAATACTCATATTAAGAAGCAAATGAAACAACACACCTTAAAACCTTTCTGGAATCAGGACATAGTCTGTAAACAAGCAAACGGACAGACAAAGGGCTTAGCATGTTTTGTAAAACAAATATTCCAAGCTAAATAAAACAAGGCTATCTTCTTCTATAAGCCCAGTTTGACAGACATTAGCTTCCTCTCCTAAATGTGCTGAATAGGCTAAACTGTGGAAAATCAATCCTACTGGAGAGCCTTGTTTTGCAACTTTTCTCTGTAGGCAAGATTCTTTGGAAGAGTATACCAAAAGATTCAGAGGTACATTAACTCTGTCATGGCTACTAGAATTTCATTTGGTAAAGCATGGCTGTAGCTCACTCACTATGCACTGATGTGTCACTTAGTAAGTTACTGATGCTACACATGAATCAATATTTCCTAATGGCTGTCAAGGGTCACTATTCTTCAGAACTTCTTTAGTTCTATAAGGACTCCTTTGCTATAAGAAGAGGGATGATAGCTGCAGAGACAATCATAATTTTGCAAAGTGACAGGAGGTCGTACAGGATTATTTCTCTTTGAACCCACTCACCATCTTCTCCTACCGCATGCTGCATAATCCCTGGTGCTATTACCACACCTTGGCACGCAGAATGTGGTATTCTCTTGCCAGTACAACATCATCTGCCTCTATCTCTCTACCCAATCAAACTTCTCTTTTGCCCCAAAATTCTACTGAAGATTTACCTCTGACAGTAAGTCTCCTCACCTAGCACCACCAGGGTGTAATCATTTCCATCATCCTTATAGATTATGTATTACTGGTATTATCTAAAAAATTACACATATATCATACAAACACACTCATATACACCCATGTGTTCATGTGGTTTTAGATTTAAAGGTTTTAATAGACTAATTCTATAGAATTCAGAAGTTATTATTTGACCAATAGTAACAACCCATTGGTTAGAACTGGCTAAAATTTGGAAAATGATCCATTTCTCAAAACAGGAGCCTGAAAAAAAATCAACAAACAAATTTGAAGTCTTTCCATACTCATGCTTTATTCTTACTTTCATTTCTCATAAAATAATATTTTGAGCCTTAGCAGTGATGTGAGAAATTTTCATGTTCAGGCTATATTCAAACAGGGAGAAAGCTGCTCTATTATGCTCAGGTCTTCTAATTAAGTAACAAAGCTAAAATACATTTGAGAGGTATTTAAAATGCTGTTGGAAAAATGTACATTATGAAAAACTACGCGTGAATTTCAGAAAAAGTTAGCACCAAAATAAACCTTAATTACATTTTTTCATGACCTTTTTGAAGTTCTCATATATATGTATGTGTGCACTCAGGTACTCACTCACCTACAACTGTGATTGACAAGGAAACAAATGTGCTTAGAACCTAACTCTTTATTGCCTATACTGAAACCTGGAAGCATATTTAGGTTTGAACATTGAAGTTCTATACTTTTCTGGTAATATTCCGTGTGCAGAAATACATATTTATTTCTGAATGTAAGTATTCAACTATTGGTCCAATTCAAGTAGAAGCTAACTTCGTGGACATATATTCTATTGTTTACTCAAGTCTGATATTACCAAGGATGTGGTGCTGTGCAAGAACTCTGAAGGGTGAAAGCTGCAGAGACAATACAAATTCTGCCCAAGTGACAGGAGGCCCCTTAGCCATTTTCCCTCTTTCAAACCATTCACTTTTTATTATGGACCCCTGTTGCAGTATTTGAGTAAAGCAACAATAGGGACATCATTTCCAAAACAAAGGACAACACAAAAACTTGGAAATCTTGGCAGAAAGAACTGAATATTCACCACATTTAGTAAGCATTTGGGGTTAGTCTTAATAGGATCCAACATAGTATGTATGCTATTTTCTCCAAAACACAAATTCTTCCTCACAAGGAATTTGTGTTTTGGAGCAAATATGAATTATTTTTTTGTCTCTTAATCTCCTCTTCTATTTTAGAAAACACTGGATGTGTTTGTCTATGAATCTCCTCTTCTATTTTAGAAAACACTGGATTTCTTTTGAATTCCATTATATACTTTATTAAACCCAAACGAAAGTGGATAGAAATAACCTGCTTCCCTTGGCTGACAATATTTGCTGCCGAGTATTCTGCTGGTTATCATCAACCAGGGAAATTTTTTGATCTTTAGAAATTTTCAAAAGAATGTATCAAATTTATTTTCTACTATTGGCTCAACAGGATAATGGAAATTTGAACATTAAAGGTAGTAATATCACATGCTGAATCAATCTTCTTGGATTATTTCATATTTATGCATGTTTGGGAGCTTCTTTGGTATCCAGTCAGACTTTAATACAACACACACACATTTTTTCTCAGCTTGACGCAATGAATTTTCAGTCCATTCATTTCAATTGTCTCACACTCTGACCTGCCCTACCACAAACATACCCAGTAATCATTATATGCTATATCCTGTCAAATTCCATGGGTAGATCCACAGATTTTATGGTATTGGGGATATCATTAGGTTCGGCCATTTAAGGATAAAGAAATGACAGAAAAGATGTGTGGTTGCCCTTAGCAACTACTACATCACATACTATTTGTATTATCTGTGAGCTGCAGGGCATCATCTTTTCTTAAGACATAAACATGCACATATAGTATACTTCACGATAGTTTTCAGCTTTTGATCCACAGATTTTATGGTATTGGGGATATCATTAGGTTCGGCCATTTAAGGATAAAGAAATGACAGAAAAGATGTGTGGTTGCCCTTAGCAACTACTACATCACATACTATTTGTATTATCTGTGAGCTGCAGGGCATCATCTTTTCTTAAGACATAAACATGCACATATAGTATACTTCACGATAGTTTTCAGCTTTTCACAGATTCAATAATAATAAAAGTAATGAAAGGAGTGGAGCACATATTCCTATGGTTTCATGTTCCTGTTTATCATGCGGATATTCTCAAAATGTAATAATTTATTTTGTCTTGTTTTTAAGACACAACTCCACTGAATGGTATTTTTATGGAGAAAATAAGGGGCAGTGGAGCATTAGATTTGATCGCAATAGCAGCCTGTTTAAAATAACAATAACTGCTTCAGTCAATAATTTGAAAGACTCCCTGGTAGAGAAATCTGGCTTTCAGATGATTTTCTCTCCAATTTCTCAATGTGCATATATTAATTTTTCTTTTTTAAAAGGTCACAGCACACTTTTTTAAAAGGGGGCATTAAAACAGAAATATCCATTTTAATCCCAGGTAGTCTAAATTCAATCAAATAATATTTGAAATAAAATTACAGACCCAAATGAAGTTGTTTTGTGCCAAGTTAGCTAATTAGAATTTGACTTTTAATAGTCACACCTCAAAATTGTTAAAGTATTTCCACTGTGGGTGGGCTGACCTAGCTGGCATTTCAGAAAGGTAATTATAATAAAATATTTATAACTTTTTTTAGATATTCTTCAATATAAAAAATATTATTCATATTTTTCTGCAAACAAAAGAATTCAACTTAGAGACTTCTTCAAGTCAAAATACACTGATTGAGGCTTGTCAGCTTAAGAAATACTCTCCAGAATGGACCCCATGACCTAGTGGAGAGCTGGATTCCACATGGATAACGATGGTTTGAATCCTGACCCTGGTGACTTGAAAAACACAAGTGGGTGCATGTATGTGCACACCCCACATTCTGACAGTATGAAGAAATAGAAGAGTTATAGAGTGACCATCACCCAATGAAGGGATGCTTTCTCCCTCTTTATCTCACCTCGTTTTTTGTCTTTCTGGTGAGTGTACTCACTACATGGCAATTATTAAAAAGAAAAAAAATACTCTCCAATGTAAAACTGTGTAGTCATTAGGGTTGCTCACAAATATATTTCTCTTTCTGATACATCATAGGATTGGATTGTATATCCTCACCCTTTGAATTTAGTTGAGGCCATGTAACTTCCTTTGGTCAAAAGAATATGAGCAGAAAAGAAGTATATTACCTTATTTTATGGATGAAGCCTTAATAGCTGGTGTACATTTTGCTACTTTCTCCACTTTCCAATTTCCTGACTCCTCAGATCTCTGAGTTACTACTCAGATCATGACCCCACCTGCAGCTATGATTTTGAGGATTTTAGTGACTGCAACACAATCCAGCACAGTTTGATGAACATATAAAAAAATTAAAGAAAGTAACAAAAACCCTAAGGCTAGTAAAGCCTAATTACTGTAGAGTTTAGAGAGCTTTTGTTCAGTTTTGGGTTCTATAATTGAGGATACAGTTTTATGTACTCCCCAGAAACCTTATGCAAAAATAGTCCTATCTCTCCTATGCAAAAATAGCCCTACTCCTCCTTTTATTCATGTCCCTTTGCCATATTATTTTTTAGGGTGCTCTACTCTGAATCTGGGTTTTTCCATTTAACTTCTTTAAGATGTTAGTGAAAGTAAAACAAGGAAAGGTTTGTGAATAATTGCATGATTGGGCATGCCCTCTCTTTTTTTCTTCTTCCATTGCTGTTAGATCATGCCTAGGATAGATAGCTAACATGTAGAATGATGAGATGTGTGGGACAGAATTAAGTTGCCCTAGTCATCCCAGTCCAGAATACCTTAGTTGAGTGGACAGCCAGCCAAATCCCAAACAAGTAAGAGAACCTAATCAAGATCAATAACACTCTTAGAAGACCATTCTAGGCATGTGAGAAACAAACGTTTGTTTTATGTCATTGCAGTTTCATGGTTGTTTGTTACAGGACATCATTGTGGAATTAGATAACTAGTATATCATCCTAATCACCCAATACCAATACCTACTCCTCTCAGGCCCTTCTGAAATACTGTCCCCTTGGATAACTCTATTTTTACTGTTTCTGCACAATTTTCCCTTCCACCTCTCTTATAAAAATATTACTCTGTGGCAAGCAGGTTGCATAGTGGTTAAAGCACTAGATTCTCACATGGCCAACAGCATGTTCAAGTCCCAGACCTGGCAGCTTAAAAATCATGCTGGGCATGTGTGCGTGTATGTCCAGAATTTCAAGAGAAGGGATTGTGCATGGCCATCCCTCCCAGGGGATAATTTCTCACTTTTTCTCTCTCTGGAAAGCGCATGCTTTGTATGGCAAAAAAAAAGGAAAAAAAATTAATAAAATAAAATCACTTCCTCAGGAGATGCATGGTAGAAATTGCCCTTTACAAAACTGGTGGTACTTCGTCTTTCTAACATTTTTGTTCTATTGCTGAGCTCTTCCAAGGTAAAAGTTAGCCACTATTTTTGTTTAAACATTGGAAGAATAAAAATGTTTTCTGCCCAAATCAAGTGTGTTTTTAAACATAAATTTATGAAGAGTGCATACATGCAAAAAGTGTTTCCAAACTTATGTACACTTTATCATAAAAGTCTTCTGTCTTCTAATTCAGACAATTGGCTCAGTGGGAGAACAAATACTATTATTTTATACTTCAGCTAGCATTAAAATGTTTTTTTTTTATTTTCAATTGCCCTGCAATGAAGGTTGGTAAAGAAGGCAAAACATTGCCAAAAGGCAAAAGAATATGAAATTATAGTAACTTGTCCTCTGATTAGTTTATTTTTGAGTGTTCTTAGAACTGTTTTCGTTATTTTTAAGTAGTTAAGTGTATATATAACAGTGAAATTTATTTCTAACACAATTATAAGCCAAAATACAGGAAAAAAATTGGGACATGACAAACTATATTATTTTACATATTTATTCATACTCTCTCAATGTATTGAGAAATTTTTTGTTTATAAAAACAACCTCACTCTTCTTCAAAAGATGCCAAGAGTTATTGCAGGAGATGCTTTAAACAAGTAAATATTATGTTGAATCAGCATTACTTCCAACAAGCCTCATCTACCACCACACTATTTTAATTTTATTTTTTGCAAAGTTTATTTACAACTTTGTAATGTCCTATCAAAAATATAAAAATGGGGACCAGCAGTTAGCATAATGGTTATGTCGCTGGACTCCCATGTAGTTGACATCGGTTCAAGTCACGGACACAGTGGCTTAAAACTCACTCCGGGCGCATGTGTGTGCATGCCCAAGATCCCAAGAGGAGAATGGAGGAGAAGGGATTGTGGCGTGGCCATCCACCCTGGGGGTGATTTTATCTCTCTGTCTCTCTCTGTCCTTCTGTCGAGCACACGTACCCTATAGCAACAACCACTCCAAAAAAAAAAAATCATTTTATTCCCATATTCATTTTTTTTTTCTTTTCCTGTCTGTAAAGTATTGGTCCCTCTATTCTTACTGCAAGTGTGTTATAAGCTAGTGACTGTAGAGACTGTATTTCTACTTTTTCTGTTTTATCAACGTCAAATGTATATTATTAGCTCTATAGGAGTAGTTTTAGCCATTTTTGTACCACATTTTGGACAGGATTACAAAAGCCCAATCTTAAAAATCAAAATCCACACCTCTTGTGAGCAAACATGAGAGACTGAAATTTTGGTTTCTTTTTCTGTTACCTTATCAGAGCAAACAGAGCTTTTATTTAGCTCTTTCTTTCCCTTCTCTCTCCCTTCCTTTCCTGTCCTGAGAGACAGGGAGACAGAGAGAAGCAGGGTATCACTGTATCTCGATCTTCCCCCCATCAGCCTTTCAGCCAGCCAAGATCACAAATACACCCACCGGCTCATCTGGTGTGTTCAAGTCAACCCAAGATTCAAATGTAGGATGTTCACATACAGCTCCAGGATCATGCAGTGGTGCCTTTCTGACTATTCCACTATGGCTGGGTCAGAACTAAGTGGCTGCACTCATATGAAAGTTCCACAAAAAACTACAAATAAAAGTATCAAATAACCCAGCAATTCTACCCCTGGGTATCAAAAACAAAACAAAACAAAAAGAAAAACAAACAAACAAACAATAAAACACTTGCACACCCATGTTTACTGAAGCATTTTTTATAATTGCTGAAATATGAAATCAACCCAAATGTCCAAGAACAAATGAATAGACTGAAAAAATATGGCACCTATAACACTATGAAATACTATTCAGCCCTAAAAAACAATGAGGCCCTGATATTTGATACAAAGTAGATGAATATGGAAGATCTAATGTTAAACAAAGCCAACCAGACTATGAAAGGCAAGTGCTATATGTCCCTACCTAATATATACTGAATGTCTGTACTCTATGGCAGAAGGTGAAAAATTGTAAGGTATAATAACAGGGAGGGGAACTGTGGATGCTAAAGACAATATGAAAGGGGGTGGGTAATAAGTTATGTGTAATAGAGGGTAGTAGAGAGGGGACTGGGAGAGAAAAAAGACACATTGAACAGACACAGAAATGAAAAGTTATCTGTTGATGATAATGTGGTATATATCTTTGCCTTGACTTGATATATACAGTAATATATGGTAATATCTTTGACTTAACCAGTGTTCATTGTATTCATGCAGAGAAAAAATCTTTTGCACACTGCAAAGATGTACGATGACTAAATGTAAATTTGTAAAAAGTGAAAAAGAAATAGGAGATACACTTGTACTGGGGGTGGGTGAGCAGAGTTTAGGGAAGTAGTACTTGACAGACATAAGAATGTAAAGTTCTCCAATGGAAAAGATGTATATGGTAATATCCTTGATTTGATGGTAACATAATACATGTTTTTGAGAAACTATATTGTGTGCTATGGAGATGTACAACAATTAAATGTAAAAAATAAATATTTTTTGAAAGAGGCCTTACTGAATGTATCTCTGCTTAGATATGTATTTAATAGGGATATGGATAATTTTGACCAATATATAAAGTTTGCCTGAAAATAAACTGTCATTTGCTTATTGTATATATCCACTAAGTCTATCAAAAGCAAATCACAATTTTGGAGCACTGTTAAACATCTCCAATGGAAAAGATGTATATGGTAATATCCTTGATTTGATGGTAACATAATACATGTTTTTGAGAAACTATATTGTGTGCTATGGAGATGTACAACAATTAAATGTAAAAAATAAATATTTTTTGAAAGAGGCCTTACTGAATGTATCTCTGCTTAGATATGTATTTAATAGGGATATGGATAATTTTGACCAATATATAAAGTTTGCCTGAAAATAAACTGTCATTTGCTTATTGTATATATCCACTAAGTCTATCAAAAGCAAATCACAATTTTGGAGCACTGTTAAACACTTTGCATATTTTCATAGTAAATCAGCACTTGGTTATTTAACACAGGTGTTTCTGTAATTGCTCTACTTTGGAAAAATTCAATGCTCAATGGCCCTCAAGCACTTCCACCTGTCGAGTGTGCTGGTCCATTATTAGTGTATGAAATAAAACATAAAATGTGTAAAATGTTAACTGATTAAAGACTTGGTTTTGCTTATTCTGATTCTGGTTATATTTTTCTTGCTACTTCATTCATGTTAAGCACATTTTCACACCCCTCGCTCCTCAATAAAGCTAAAATCGCTAATGATATATTTAGCAAGAAATGCAGATGTTATATTTAAATTAAGACTGAATTTAAATAACAAACAGTTTTATATGTTATAAATTTCATTTTGAAGCAGAATGAAACAACATATCCAATGGACTATTGCAACAATATTGTTCCATGTTATAATGTTCTAAACTGTACTGGAATGATAGGTTACTGCAAGGCATTAAATGATTTTATAAATCATTCCAAAATCCTTTTTTGAACACAGATAAGTACAGAAATAGAAAGGGATTGATGCTTAGCATTGTGCTGTGGGGAAATGCACAGTACATAAATAAAATAAATCAAGGTCCTTGCCCCTCCAAAATCCTTAGCAACTAGAATAGAATATAAAAAGGACTTTAAAAAGTTCATAGAAAAATGGCATTAAGAATGGGTTTATTTTGGTATCAAACGTTTTTGAAATTCACGCATAGTCTTTTCTTTTTCTCTCCCCTTTTATTTTATTGTTAGAAGGTGAGTGCACTTGCCACAGACACTAAGAAAGGAGAGGGAGAAAGCATGCCTAAATAAGGTGTGTCACACCACAATCCCTTCTCCTCCTTGTCTTCATCCTGTCAGGATGTGAGGCATGCACCCACATGCTCCAGACATTTTTCAAGTCACCCACGCCAGGTTCAAACCATGGTTGGCCATGTGGGTTCTTGCTCCCAATGCACAGCACTTAATCAGTGTGCATTAATAAGTTTTGAGTGTAGTATTTTTAAATTTATTTATAAATATTTTAAATTTTCTATTATAATGTATTTATCTAAGTGATTTATCAATATGTTTTTAATTTCTGAAAGTATCAGTACACTTTTTTCTCTTTTTATGTTATTGTCTTAATTTCATTATCACAAGAAATTAATCTGTATGATATCCACTCTTTGAATTTTTGACTTCTTTATGATTTAATAGAGCTTTAAATTTTTATAAATTTTCTATGTGTTCTTAAAAGAAAAGATATATGCTTTAAACATTGGATGCAGGAGATATATGTGTGTGTGTATATTTCTCTCTCTCTCTCTCTCTCTATATATATATATATATATCCATGAAGTAAAATACTTTTAATTATGTTGTTCAAACATCATTCTGAAACTTCAATAAACTCTGTTTCTTTAACATATCAGTTATTAAATTCTGTTATTTTAGTTTATATCAATTGAGAGAGGTCTGTTGATATCTTGAAGGATAAAAATGGATTTGTATATTTCTCCCTGAAATTCTGTTTTATTTTACTTTACATACTTTTAAGCTATTATTAGTAACATGCACATAACCTCTGTGTCATCATATAGTGACTCTCTTTAATACTTTATCTTAAAGTATCTTTTATTAATATAGCCATACCAACCTTATTTAATATTTGTTAATATAATTATTATTTGTCAGGTATATATTTTTCAATCATTTTATATTTTTAAACTTTCCATGTTTTTATTTATTAGTTTTACCTCTTATAGTGTTTGATTTTTATGTTTTTAAAATTATTTATTTAATTTTATTTATTCATTCATTTATTTTAATTTGACCGGACTCTCACACAGACATTTTTGATTTTACTTATTCATTTATTTATTTTATTTGACCAGAGAAAGAGAAAGTGAGAAAGCAAACCACCAGGTCCAGCACTTGAACCATAGTCAGCCATGTGGGAGTGTCCAGCGCCTTATCCACCACGACATCTGCTGGTCCCCAGTGTTTGATTTCTTTTTAACCAATTTGACAATCTAGTCTTGTAATGAATGAGATTAATTCAGTAACATTTACTGGGATTTACTGACATACTCGAACTTGTTTCTACAGTCTTTGTACTTAACTTTTCTCCTGATTAACTTTCAAAAGAATACAGTAAATCAATATTAAA
>NW_006204341.1:876613-901080 GCF_000334495.1 Tupaia belangeri chinensis
CTCTTTCCAGATTTATATAATATTGTGTTCCAGTGCTATTTTCTTTAATCTCACACAGGAAATAATATTATTATAGTTTCATTCATATATGTTTATATATGCATGTATCACTACTTTCTGTGCCCTCAATTCACTTTTTTCCTATCAGATATTACATATAAGGTTATTTTCTCTTAAAAAAAACCTGAGAAAATTCTTTAAAAGTTATCTTATTATTGTTAGTAATAATCTCTCTTTTTAAGAGAGATTTTTTTTGTATAGGCTGCATGTACTCACCAGACAGGGACAGAGAGACAGAGAGCAAGAAATCATCCCTCGGGGGAATGGCCATGCCACAATCCCTTCTCCTCTATTTTCCTCTTGGGATTTTGGGCAGACACACACACAGACTCAGCATGAATTTTAAGCTGCTGGGTCTAGGACTTGAACTGCAGTCAACTATGTGGGTGTCCAGCAACATAACCATTATTCCATCTGCTGGTCCCAATTGCTCTCATTTAAAAAAAAATTATTTAAAACCAAAGCTTTTGGGGCCAATTGTTTGCATGATGGTTAAGGCAGCTTGATCCCACATAACCGACTATACAGTCTGAGGGCCAGAATTAGCAGATTGAAAAACATGCTGGGTACATGTGCATGCATGTCCCAAATTCCCAAACAAGAAATAGAAAAGAAAGTGTGGCATAAGCATTCTCTATGAGGGGGAGCTTTCTCATTTCCTTCTCCTTACCTCTCTGTTTGTCTCTCTCCAATGAGCACATAAACCCTCCAGCAAATTAAAAATAATAATACTTTCCATTCTTATTATTGAAAAAGAGTTCTTTGGGTGCACAATTATAGGTAGACAGTGTCTTTCCCTCAACAGTTTTAAGGTATTATTGCATTCCCTTCTTGATTCCATTGTTAAACTTAAGAAGTTTGTCACTACTCTAATTGTCATTGCTTTGTAGATGACTTTTTCCTCCGCATTTTCATAAAACATTTTAATCCTTAGCATTCTTCTTCTTTTTTTTTTAATTTTTGTTATAGGGTATGTGTGCTCGCTGGAGACACAGGGAGAGACACAGAGAGGAAAAGTGAGAAATCATTCCTCCCCTCCCCCGGGGAGATGGCCACACCAGAATCCTTGCTCCATTCTCCTTTTCTGCTTTTTGGCACCCATGCACATGTGCCTGGCTTGAGTTTCAAGCCACCAGGAACAGGACTCGAACTGTGGTTAACTATGTCAGAGTCTAGCGACATAGCCATTATGCCATCTCTTGGTCCCAGTCCTCAGCATTCTTCAAGTACACTGTAATATTCGTAATTGTAGGTTTAAAAAAAATTATGCTTGCTCTCTGTTCAACTTCTTATATCTTAATTTATATCTTTTCTCAGTTCTGGAGTATTTTCATCCATTATCTCTTTAAATATAACTATTCTCTATTTTCTGTATTATTTTATTATTATATCACTGTTTATATTCAACTTTATTATTTTATCCTGTATGTCTCTAGAATTCCTTTCATCTCTAGGGTCACTCCAAATAATACCTTCTCATTTGCCCTTTTACTCTTCAGCTGTTTATAATTTGCTTTAAAACCTATGCTGTGAGTTTTTAATTTATACAATTTTTTTCATTTCCTAAAATTACATTTTATATTTATTATTTTAACAATATCTTTGTTTTTGCTCACTAACATATAATTTTTCATACCATTAGACATATCACACTTAGTTATTCATAACACACACAGATTTTTAGTGTCAAAACCTGTTATTCTTCTTAAGAATAAAAATAAAATCTGTTATTCCTATAGGAAAGAGTAAGTTCAGGATTTTATATTCATTCAAACTGCCCTGTCAGAACCAATAAACAGGAGCCACCAGGTGGTGTGGTGGTATGGTGCTAGATTCCTACATGTCCAACAACCATCAAGTCCTGGACTCAGCAGCCTAAAAATCATGCTGGGTGGATGTGTGTCCCCAAAATCCCAAGTGTGACTCTCCTGTCCAGTAGACAGTGCACAGAAATATTACTCAAGACACAGAGATTTGAGTTGAGAGGGAGAGGGAGAGGCCATGCCAGGGATGTACCCACTAAGCCTCTCTCATCTTCCATATTTATTAGGGCAAAAGAGGAAGGAAAGTTAATTTTAGAGAAAGTTGCTTCTGAGAGGATTAGAAAGATAAAGGTCATTTTTAGAATAGGGTGGTTTCAGTATCAATAAGGAAGGTATGACTAAATTATGCCAGAGGCTGAACAGCATACCTTGGAATTTGGAGAACATATTCATCAGATCACACACCCATTTAATGACCTTCTGCCATTTTTGAGCAGGAAGTCAAGAGGCTAGGCATTTTCACCATTTTCCCTAAGCACGCATTCAAACTGATCAGCCTCCTGTCATTCTCAAGCAGGAAGGCAAGAGGTTAGGCATTTTCACCATTTTCCTTATAGTCATTCATTCAGAGTTCATAAATACAAGGTGTTCTAGAAGCATGGCTCTTCTGCTGTTCCCTAACACTCAATAGGAGAATGGAGGTGAAGAGATTGCAGCATGGTCATCCTCATTTTAGGAATGATTTGTTACTTTCTGTCTCTCGCTGTATCTCCCCAGCAAGTGAACATGCCCTATGGCAAAAACAAAATAAAACAAAAAAAGAAGCACTAATAAACAAATTCAATAATGTTTTAGGAGAAAATTCAAAACACAAAAATGACTTAATATTTATATACTAATTCAATATCTGAAAAGGAATTTAGGAAAACTATTCCACTTATATTAACACCAAAATATTCAAGACCACAGATTCAATTAACCTTATTGAAAGGTCAATGGCTGGGGCCAGCAGTTAGCATAATGGCTATGTCGCTGAACTCCCATGTAGCCCCCATATAGCCAACCACGGTTCCAGTCCCGGACGCGGTGGCTTAAATTCACGTCAGACGCGTGTGTGTGAGTAACCAAGATCCCGAGAGGAGAATGGAGGAGAAGGGATTGCAGTGTGGCCATCTTCTCTGGGGGGTGATTTCTCACTTTCTATCTCTCTGTCTCGCTCTGTCTTTCTGGCGAACGCACACACCCTATAGAAAAAACCTCTCCAAAAAAAAAAAAGAAAGAAAGAAAGGTCAATGGCATTTTTATACATAAATTAAGAAATAATATTAAAATTTACATAAAACCACAAAAAATCCTGAATAGCTAAAATAATCTTGAGGGGAAAAAATTAAAAAAAAAAAAAACTGGAGGCATAATGTGTCCCAATTTCAAAATAAATTTCAATGTTATAGGAATTCAAGCAATATAGTTCTAGCATAAACACAGATATATAAACCAATGAAACAAAATCAGAATAAAGAAATTAACCTATGTATATACACCCAACTGATCTTTGACAAGAATGCAAAGAATGAGGAAAGTACAGTATCTTTAACAAATGTTGTTGGGAAAAGTGGGTATCTTCATCTTCATGTAAAAGAATGAATATAAATCCTTATCTTATACCATATACAAAAATCAGGTAAAGATGGATTAAATACTTAAATTTAAGACCTGAAAATATAAAATTACTAGAAGAAAATAAATGGGAAAAGCTTCATGACATTTGCTTTGGCAAAGATTTTTTTTTAATATGATCCCAAAAGCACATGCAACAAAAGCAAAACTAGACAAAAGGGATTACATCATGTTCAAAAACTATGTACAGCAAAGAAAACAATCTACAGAGTTAAAGGTAACCTATGGACTAGAAGAAAATATTTGCAAACCATATATCAATTAATGGATTAATTTCCAAAATATATAAGAAACTCATAGAACTCAATTTCAAAAATCTAATGCTCCGATTTAAAAATGGGCTAAAGACATAAATAAACATTTCTTCAAAGAAGACATACAAGTGGGCAATAGGTATATGAAAAGATACTGAGCATACTATTCATAGGTGAAATGGAAATAAAAATCACAATGACATATCACCTCACATCTAGTAAAATGACTATTATCATAAATAAATATACACATAGATAAATAAGAGGTGTGGATAAAGATGTGGAGAATCATTTTTTCTTTTTATTTATTTATCTACTTATTTATAGTTGTTAATTGTATATTGATGCAGTGTACAAAAAGAGATTTTTCCATCCTGTATGCACTACATATTGGCTCAAGTAAGAATATTACAATACATGTTATCATCGACAAAAAATTTTATATTTCTTATTTCTTATATATGTTGCTTGATTTCCCCCCCCTTGATTCCCTACATCTCACCCTCTGCCAAATCCCCCCTTTCTCCCACACTATCTCTAACATGCACAGTTGTTTTCCATACCTATTTTTTCACATGTTATTGATTCACTAATTATCTTCTTTTTTTTTTTGGAGAGGTTTTTTCTTAGAGGCACGGGACCCTTCACCAAGAAGACAGAGAGAGACAGAGAGACAGAAAGCGAGAAATCACCCCCCAGGAGGGATGGCCACACCACAATCCCTTCTCCTCCATTCTCCTCTTGGGATCCTGGGCCCACACGCACACGTGCCCAGGGTGAGTTTAAACCACTGGGTCCTGAACTTGAACTGTGGTCAACTACATGGGAGTCCAGCAACATAGCCATTGTGCTAACTGCTGGTCCCAATTCATTAAAGATCTTAATTAATATAAAGACTTTCAATAGCAAGCACAGCTGATATATACATACTTGTGAATGCATGTCTGACTTCAGGCATAAACATCAATGAGTAAAGTAAGCATAGTATAAAGTAGCACCTTGCTGGGGCTATATAGCTTACTGTAGTCATTAAATATGTATTAATAGGTATTTTAATGCATTTTTTCTTTTCAAGAAAGTTTTAGTTTTAATGCATCAAAATTAAAAAATGTTAAGAGAAATTTGCTTGAAACTTAAAGCCAGGGAAAAGGTTAGGATTTAGTTCAAATAGTAAGTAGCTGAACCTACCAACAGTTCAAGGGAAGACAAACATCCTTAAAAATGGAAATCAAAGCATTGAAGAAAATCAGTAATGTTTTAGTCTAGTTCAGACTCATGTAATTAATATCTCTTCTATAAATTTTACAGTGTTACTGTAAATATTCAACTCCAGATATGCCCTTAACATTAGGCTGGCCGTTCTCTTGATTGTTTCTTGTACTCTTATTTCTGTATGTCTGACTATAGTTTTCCTATGGATTTCTTGGGTTTGGATATTTGAATGCCTCTCTATGTTTGGAAAGTTTTCTTCCAGGATTTCATGGGCTAGATTATCAGTGCCCTTATTAGTTTCTTCACCTTCTGGGATACTGGTGATTCTGATATTTGGGCATTTAATGGTATCTAGTATTACTAATTTGTTTTTCTCATTGGGGGGGGGTATTTTCTCAGTCTTTATGGTAAATTTTTTTAGGTCAGAGATTCTATCTTCTACATCTGAGTTTCAATCTTCTGCATGATCTAATCTGTTTTTGACATTTTCAAGGGAGGTTTTGATTTCCTGTATTACAGCCTTCATGTCTAACAATTCTGTTTGATTCTTTCATATGATGTGTATCTCCTCTTTCAAATCATGCAAGAACTTCTGCACCTCCTGGAACTTGGTGTCTCTCTTCTCCTGCATCATCTGGAGTTCATTGTCTCTATTTTCTTGCATCTCAGTTTTCTTTGTTGCTATAAATATTTTAAATTCTTTATCTGATATTTCCATGAGTTCCCTTATATTCTTTGTGAAGGAAGAGGAGTTATTCTTTTTCATTAGAGGAGTGATATATTCTTTGTTTCTCCTATTTCTTGTGCTTCTGCGGTAATTTCCATTCATCTGAAGAATTATACATTTTTTTCCTATTTTTTGGACTTAAATCTGAGCAATCAGAGGAATACAGAAGGAGATGACCTGTAGTCTGTTAACAGTACTGTTTTTCTCCCTTTGAACAACTGATTCAATGAAAATTGAGAATTAATCTGATCTGACTCATTGAAAATTGAGAATTAATGAATTACCAAACATGAATACACTTCACACTAGTCCAGTTGAAGATATCATATACATTACCATTGTGTCACCTAAATGTCTTCCCTCTCTATTTTTCTCCTTGATTCCTTTCCTCTCACTCTCCCCCATCTCTTTTACTCTTCCTCCATCTCTCTTCCTCTTTGCACACTGACTCCAGTATCTGTAACCATTTTCTATGCTTTCATATGCTCTAATATTTCAGTTTCTCCTTTAGAGTGTGAATATATAGAGTCAGTATATATTGAGTGGAGACATACAAAGTCTCTCTTTTATAGCCTGGCTTGCTTCACTCAGCAATAAATCTTCCATATTCACCCACTTTCTATCAAATACCGGGGTTGTGTTATTTATTTTGGCTGAGACACTAGCCTCTTAAGCCAGGGATTGCAGGTTTGAGTCCCACTTGGGATAATGTGATATCCTTCTGTTTGGGTGAAAAACTGTAAAACAATAAAAAGATATAAAATATTACAACATTATAACATATGTTTTATATCAATAAATATAAACTGACTAAACTTGCCAATTAAATGAGAAATTATTTCTAATTTTGTCTGAAAAATAAACCCCATTTTCCGTAAAAGAAATATACATCAAACAACACGGTAAGAACAGGTTCAAAGCAAAATTATGGACAAACGAAAGTATGTATCATGATCTTATTATTAGACAAGATGGCATTTGACTTTAGTTGAGACATAAGGTAGGAATCTAGGTCCCAGGGAGATTAGAAAGAAATTACTTGATGGAGAAGTTGTAGTGATTACAGATTACCATATATTTGAGATATTTAGGGAAAAAATAATTTCAGTATTATCTAGAAGATGTAACTGTGCCAAGTAGAGAGTTAACTTTAAACAAGTAGAGAACCCCTATCAAGTTGCTCTTCCTTCTTTCCTTCCTTTTCCTTCCACTGTGTGTCAGGCATTATTTTTTGCCACTTGAAAATCAATAGTGAATAAAACAGATGGGAATTTTGGCTTTTATTAACGTGCATTCTAGTGGAGAGAGCCTTCCAATAAAGATGTAAACAGACAGAATATGTTCCAAAAATATTGCACTAAGGTAGAAAATGCAGTAGGCAAAGTGGGAGAAAAGGATGTAGCAGATATTACAATTTTAGATAGGGTGGCCATAAAATGCCTTATCAAGAGGTTAGCATTTGAACAGAGATCAAAAAGATGAAAAACAGTCAGCCCCACAGATGTCTGAGGGAAGAATGTTGACAGAATGAATAGTAGATGCCAAAGTTTCTGAGATGGATATATGTCTGGCAAAAGTTAGGAACATTAAGAAAATTAGCGTAGCTGAAATTGAGGGAATGAGGGGAGTTACAAGAGATGAGGTGAGAGGAATAATGGAGGGTCGGGGGTAGGTCCTACAAGGACTTGTAGGCCATCATAAGGATAGAGGCTTTTACCTTGAGTGAGATAGGCAGTCATTAGAGGATCTTACTGGAAGAAGTGACATAATCTGACATCTCATGTTTAGACGAAAGGAGAAAGTGGGAGAGAAGGAACCCAACTGGTAAAGAAAAGGGATGTAATGAAGTTCCTATATTATGATGCACTTAAAGTTGGAGTTTATTTTTCTTTTTCTCTTTTTTTTTTTTTGAGAGGTTTTTGCTATAGGGCGTGTGTGCTTGCCAGACAGAGAGAGACAGAGAGACAGAAAGCAAGAAATCACCCCCCCAAGGGGGATGGCCACACCACAATCCCTTCTCTTCCGTTCTCCTCTCGGGATCTTGGGCACGCATGTACACGCGCTCGGCATGAGTTTAAGCCCCTGGGTCTGGGACGCGAACTGTGGTCGACTACATGGGAGTCCAGTGACATAGCCATTACGCTAACTGCTGGTCCCTGGAGTTTATTTTTCTTTATAACTCGTTAAGCTATTGTAATGTCATTACAATATACAGAATAAAACTTTTATAAGAAGCTCATTACATGATGAGCTTAGAACAGCTAAAAATCGAATATAACATTCTAGAACAATTATCAAACATTAGCATGCATCAGAATCACCCAGAGACCTCAATACACAGATTTCTGAGTGCCACCCAAAGTTTCTGATTCAATTCCTCTGAGGTGGGACCTGAAACTGCATTTCTAACAAGCTCCCACGTGATGCCTATGCTTGTGGTCCAGAGCCTAAACTTTGAGATTCACTGTTCTAGATCACATCATGCACATAAATGTGTACAGATGATGTTAGAATTACTGGCAATTTTGGCTCTCACAGCCATTGCAGTACATTGAGCTCCATAGAGACAGCGCCGGGGCAAGTGAGAGCCAGACGGGCACTGGGCGACTCTGTGCCTTACAGAGGAAAGATAACTAAACATGGGCAAAGGAGATCCTAAGAAGCCGAGAGGCAAAATGTCATCATATGCATTCTTTGTGCAAACTTGCCGGGAGGAGCACAAGAAGAAGCACCCAGATGCTTCAGTCAACTTCTCAGAGTTTTCTAAGAAGTGCTCAGAGAGGTGGAAGACCATGTCTGCTAAAGAGAAAGGAAAGTTTGAAGATATGGCAAAGGCGGACAAGGCTCGTAATGAAAGAGAAATGAAAACCTATGTCCCTCCTAAAGGGGAAACAAGAAAGAAGTTCAAGGATCCCAATGCATCCAAGAGGCCTCCTTTGGCCTTTTTCTTGTTCTGTTCTGAATATCACCCAAAAATCAAAGGAGAACATCCTGGTCTATCCATTGGTGATGTTGCAAAGAAATTGAGAGATATGTGGAATAACACTGCTGCAGATGATAAACAACCTTATGAAAAGAAGGCTGCTAAGCTGAAGGAAAAGTATGAAAAGGATATTGCTGCATACCGAGCTAAAGGAAAGCCTGATGCAGCAAAAAAGGGAGTTGTCAAGGCTGAAAAAAGCAAGAAAAAGAAGGAGGAGGAGGAAGACAAGGAAGATGAAGAAGATGAGGAAGATGAAGAGGATGAAGATGAAGAAGAAGATGATGATGATGATGAATAAGTTGGTTCTAGCACAGTTTTTTTTTCCTTGTCTATAAAGCATTTAGCCCTCTGTACACAACTCACTCGTTTTAAAGAAAAAAATTGAAATGTAAGGCTGTGTAAGATTTGTTTTTAAACTGTACGGTGTCTTTTTTTGTATAGTTATCACACTACCAACTGTGTCTTTAGATAGCCCTGTCCTGGTGGTATTTTTCAGTGCCCAAAACCTTGCCTGGGCATGGAAATTTAAAGCAGGTTCTTGTTGGTGCACAGCACAAATTAGTTATATATGGGGATGGTAGTTTTTTTCATCTTCAGTTGTCTCTGATGCAGCTTATACGAAATAATTGTTGTTCTGTTAACCGAATACCACTCTGTAATTGCAAAAAAAAAAGTTGCAGCTGTTTTGTTGACATTCTGAATGCTTCTAAGTAATACAATTTTTTTATTAAAAAAATTATTGACAATTTTAGTAATCCCATTGACAAAATGACCTTGTATTTTGGCCTCCCATATTTAACACTTCTAAATTCTTACTCTCTCTTGATTGACATTGGGCTTTTTCAGTGTTTATTCATCTACAAGAAGGTTTTTTTTTTTGAGAGAGTTTTTTTTTGCTATAGGGCACGTGCGCTCGCCAGACAGACAGAGAGAGACAGAGAGACAGAAAGCAGGAAATCACCCCCCAGGGGGGATGGTCACGCTGCAATCCCTTCTCCTTCACTCTCCTCTGGGATCTTGGGCACGCACGCACACGTGCCCGGCGTGAGTTTAAGCCACCGGGTACGGGACTTGAACCACGGTCGACTACGTGGGAGTCCAGCGACATAGCCATTATGCTAACTGCTGGTCCCTACCAGAAGTTAATTTAAAATAGGTAAGAAAAGAGTACACTTCTTTTTTATGAATACCTACTTAATTTTTTAAAAAGTATGAGTATGAAAATATTTAATTTTTTTGAGAGGTTTTTGCTATAGGGCACATGTGCTCAACAGACAGACAGAGAGAGACAGAGAGATAGAAAGCGAGAAATCATCCCCCCCATGGGGGATGACCGTGCCGCAATCCCTTCTCCTCCGCTCTCCTCTCGGGATCTTGGGCACACACGCACACGTGCCCGGCATGAGCTTTAAGCCACCAGGTCCGGGACGTGAACCGCGGTTGACTACATGGGACTCCAACCACATAGCCATTATGCTAACTGTTGGTCCCAAAATATTTAATTTTTTGAAGAGGTCAAAAGATGTTCTTACTAGTCCAAATGTCTTCATACTAGAAAATGCTTAAGCCAGCTAATTTCTATTCTAATTCCTATTATTTTTTTAATTTTAATTTTAATTTTAATTTTTTTGGAGTGGTTTTTGGTATAGGGCGCATGCACTCACCAGAAAGACAGAGAGACACAGAGAGAAAGAACGCAAGAAATCACCTCCCAGGGTGGATGGCCCCAGTGCAATTCCTCCTCCTCCATTCTCCTCTCAGGATCTTGGTCAAGCACGCACATGCACCCGGCATGAGTTTAAGCCACCGGGTCCAGGACATGAACTGTGGTCGACTACATGGGAGTCCAGTGACATAGCCATTACACCAACTGATGGTCCCATCTAATTTTTACTGTTATTGAACATTAGTATTTCAATGTTATTGTGACTGTTCATAAATGAATTATTTACAGAATTTCATTTTTACTCTTATTGTCTTTATTCTGAATAAGAAAAATAAAAGGTTTACAAGAAAAATCATCCTTGGACACTGATTTTCATTTGCTTTTACTAGTTATCATCCTTTTTAGAATAAAAACTATAAGAAACCAAATAAACTTTTTAAAGGAGCTTTTGCTATGGTTTTAGAAACAATGTAGTTGGCAACAGATGACTATTATTGAAATATTATCTACTTTGAATGGTCATACAGTCTAGGAAATCTTTCATAAATATTCTTTGTTATCAGCAAGGTGATGGGGAAAGCATTTGGTATTGCTGAATTTTTAAGGATTTATTATTGTCAAGAGACATTTCTACAGCTTTTGTGGTTTTACAGATTTTCAGTCAACCAGTGAGGTTTCACATGTTAATTTGATATTTGGAAAATCTATGAGCAAGTGAAAAGCAGGGACAAAATCAACAAAGTAAATGTGAGAAAGAGAGGAAGTTGTTTTAAAAGATAATCTTAAAAGGTATGAGTTTATCAATTTCTTCATACAAGAAATGTTGGCAATTGACCGATTATGCCCTGAAACTGAAAGGTAAGTATATGTAGTTACTTTACATTTGTTTCCCAATTCCCAAGGAAAACATAAGACAAAATAGGTCATTTGGACTCAGAATATGTGATCCATTAAATCTGTCAGTTTGGTGAAAAATGATTTCAGGATGCAAGTTTCTTGTGAATCTGTGTTTGATGTGAAAGAGGGGACAGATCATTTGGGCTTAGATTATTCTAAACCACTTCATTTAAAAATTATGCTTTGGGAATGTTTTTGTCCTTTATATTTTAAGTCTGAGGAACATTCACAAAGAAGTTGTACAGTTGATGACATACTTACATATTTATTATTGGTCTGTCATTTTGTTTTTAAAGTGTATTTATTTATTTATTCATTCCTTGAGAGAGAGGCAAGAGAGGAGAGATGGTGTGAGACAGAGGGCCACCTCAAACATTATCTTCACACTAAAATCTAACCCTAGCTTCAGCCAGACCCAATCAAAGGCATGAACTCGTACAAGGAGACCTCAGGATGTAAACCTGGATATTCCCATGTGGCTTCTGCATCGCAGAAATTTGCATTATAATTGTGCTACTAGTGCCAGCCATATTCTTGTTTTTTATTTGTTTGTCTTTGTTTTGTTTTGTCTTATTTGGTCTTGTTTTGTTTATAGAGTGTGTGTACTTTCTGGAGAGAGATGAAAAAGAGGAGGAAGTGAGAAAACAACCCCAAGAGGAGGTGACTATACTCCTTTGGTTTCTGGTTTTTTCCTAGGATTTTGAGCATGCCATGTTTTTTAAGTTGATGGGCCCAGGACTAGAATCACACAGTGGACCATGTGGAATCCAGACACTTTAACTACCATGCCACCTAGTTAACCTTATTCTTGGTCTCTCTTTTTTACACCTTTACCTTTGTACATTTCAAAGTATATTGATTATTTTATTTTAAATATGTAATTTTCAAGCCAGTCTGTGGCTTGGTGGTTAAGATGACTGGATCCCATCCCACATTACTGACCACACCTGCAGCTTAAAAGCCATGCCAAGTAAATGTACATGCATACCTAAAATCCTGAAATGAGAAAGAAATAGAGAAGAGACTACAGCATAGCCATCATCTTCCATGGGGAATGCTTTCTTGCTTTCTCTCTCTCCCTGTTTGTCTCTTTCCAGTGAGTGTATGTGCCCTCTGGTAATTTAAAAATGTATGCATTATATATATATATGTAACTTTCTCAGAATAATCAAAGATAATTTCATATATAGAAGGATATTATTATTTTTTAATATTTATTTTATTTAACTTTATTTATTATTATTATCATTATTATTTTCCAGTTTGATCAGAGAGACACAGAGAGAGAGAGAGGAAGTGAGAAAGCAAGCCACCAGGTTTGAGACTTGAACCGTGGTTTGCCATGTGGGAGTCCAGTGCCTTTAACCACCATGCCACTTGCCGGCCCCATGAAGGAGATTATTTTTAAACTGTCCATATTTGGTCTACTCCACAGCTAAAATAATTACTGCATATTTCAAATATTACTGATGAGAAACTTTCATTTTATATATTAAGGTAAGTTTATTAATTACTGATTAAGTATGTATAAATATTCATTAAGAATTAGTTTTCATTTAGAATATTTATTATCTTTATGAATATGAGTCATACTATTAAGGTTTAAATATTTTCAAAGTATCTAGGCAGAAGTTATTAAATATAAATATTGTCTATTTTTGTCATTTATATTTTCCCTATGTTTTACACATAGCAAGTGCCAATAAAACTTTGTTGAACAAGTATAACACATTTAAACTAGTTAACAGATAAAACTTAGACCTTACCAAGTGAAAACCTAAATAACTCAAAGTAAATGACAGAATCCAATTTATCATAACCACAAAAAGTGTAAGATATACAGAAATAATTCTAAACCAAAGAAGTCAAAGACATCTACAAGGGAAACTATGAAAAAAAAATTCAAAAATGACATAAAAAAGTGGAAGAACATCCCAGGTTCCTGGATTGGAAAAATTAATGTAATCAAAATGGCAATTCTACCCAAATTAATGGACATATTTAATGCAATCCCAATTAAAGTACCAGAGACATTCTTCACAAATTTAGAAAAGACAATCATAGAATTGATCTGGAATCATAAAAGATCACGTATTACCAAAACAATCCCATGCAAGAAGTGTGCAGTAGGAGGCGTCTCACTCTTTGACACTAAAATACATCACAAAACTGTGATAATCAAAACAGCAGGATATTGGCACAAAAACAGACACGTGGAACAATGGAACAGAATACAATCCCCAAAATAAACCCCAAAACATACAGCCAATTGATTTTTGACAAAGGGCACCAGTCAGTACACTGGGAAAAAGAACACCTCCTTAGTAAATTGTGCTGGAAAAACTGGATATCCACCTGAAGAAAGATGAATCTGGACCCCTATCTTTCACCATTGACACAAATCAACTCAAAATGGATCAGAGATCTAAACTTAAGTCCTCAAACTATAAAACTGCTGGTGGAAGGCACTGAGGAAATTCTGGGAGACAATGGAGAAGGCTATATTTCTCAAATAAGACTCCCAAAGCAGAGGCAATAATCAAAAAAATAGACAAGTAGGATTACATCAGATTAGTAAATTTCTCCACAGCAAAAGACACAGTAATTGGTTGGTGTGAACCAACAACCCTTGGAATGAGTGTATTTTTGCAACCTGTGCCTCAGATAAGGTACTGATAGCCAGAATATACAGGGAACTTAAGCAGCTTACCACCCTCTCCCCTAAAAAAAAATGATTAACCCAATTAAAATATGGGAAAATGAGCTGAACAAATAACGCTCTAAGGAAGACATATAAACAGCCAAAAGGCATATGAAAAAATGGTCAACATTCCTTATCATCTGCAAATGAAAACCACAATGAGATACCACCTAACCCCAGTCAGAATAACTAAGATTAAAAAAAAATGGTAAGTGCTGAAGAGGCTGTGGTGAAAATGGAACTCTCCTACACTGCTGGTAGGAATATAAATTTGTCCAGCCACTGTGGAGAACAATATGGAGATTCCTCAAATATTTATAAAGAGGACTATTGGGACCAGCAGTTAGCGTAATGGCTATGTCGCTAGACTCCCATGTAATCGACCGCGGTTCGTGTCCTGGACCCGGTGGCTTAAAACTCACGCCGGGCACGTGTGCGTGTGTGCCCAAGATCCCGAGAGGAGAATGGAGGAGAAGGGATTGTGGCATGGCCATCCCCCCTGGGGGGTGATTTCTCGCTTTCTATCTCTCTGTCTCTCTCTGTCTGTCTGGCGAGCACACGCACCCTATAGCGAAAACCTCTCCAAAAAAGAAGAAAAAAGAGGACTATCATATGATCCAGCATTCCCACTCCTGAGTATCTATCCAAAGGACAGAAAAATATTCAGTCAGAAAAGTTCTTGCACATCTATGTTTATTACGGCATAATTCACAATTGCTAAGACGTGGAACCAACCCAAATGTCCATGAACAGATGAATCTATTGAAAAAGTGTGGTGCATATACACTATGCAATACTTAGCTATAAAACACAGGACACTGGCATTTATTAGGAAGTGGACAACATGGAAGATTTACTGCTGAGTGAAGGAAGCCAGGTTATGAAAAAGAGATATTGTATGTCTCCACTTAATGTGTACCAATTGTCTGTACTCTATGGCGGAAATTGAAATATTAGTGGACATAGACACATGGAAAATAGTAACAGATACTGAAGATGGTGTGGGAAGAGGGTTAGAGATAGGGAGAGATTGAAAGGAAAAGAATCAAAGAGAAAAATAGAGACAAGGGACACAGAAATGGAGTATTGTCTATTGATGATAACGTTTATGATCTCTTCAACTGAACTGGTATGAAGTGTATTCATGTTTGGTAATTTATTAGATAAGCTATACTGATGTATGGTAATTGAATGTATAAAATATATTGAAAGAATTAAAATAAAAATAAATTTAAAACATGATATCAAATTTATCTATGATTCTTTTTCCTAATGAAATTTTTCAAGTTAGAGAGGTTACCACTCATAAATGAAGAGACATTAGTTAACAGGTAATTTTGCCCTTGTGTAATCTTTAAAGATCTAAATGTAAGAAATGTTTTTTGTACTGATGATTTAGGAATAGATCATCCACAGAGACAGGTTTCTAGAAGGTGACAGATATGTGAACTCATCCACTGGAACAGAGAACCTATACTACAAACAGTAAAATTCATCCATATCTTCCCACTCCTCAGTATCTACCCCAAAGGACAGAAGAATTCTTCATTGGAAAAGTGCTTGCACATCAATGTTTATTGCGGCATTTTTCACGATTGCTAAGTCATGGAACCAACCCAAAATGCCCCCGTATGGAGGAATGGATTGAAAAACTGTGGCACATATACTCTATGGAATACTACTCAGCCATAAAAACCAACAAAACCCCGGCTTTTGACAGAAAGTGGAAGAATATGGAAGATTTACTGCTGAGTGAGGCAAGCCAGGCTATGAAGGAGAGACATTGTATGTCCCCACTTAACATATACCGAATGTCTGCACTCTATGACTGAAGCTGATTGACTAACAGTTGTATAAACACAAGAGATGGGTGTGAATGTCAGATGAGGTGTATGTGGAGGAGGGGGGCCTAATGAAGGACATTTGGAGAAGGGATAGGGAGGTAGAGCATTGATGGGATGGGGAAGTGTGGTGTTATCAGTTGAAGATATTTTGATCAACGGAACTGGGGAGAAATGTTCACATATTGAAATGTTCACATTTTAAGCTAAACAATGCGATTGAATGTATATACAAAAAGAAAAATTTTAATAAAAAATATATTAAAAAAACATCCAATTAAACACTTATTTTCTTGAAATAACAAAAACTTCTTAAATCAGAAGAAAGAATATTACCATTTTTGTAATAATCTATGAAGAATTTCAAATATCATGCAAATATTAATTATTGTCTTGCTGGGTCCCCTCTTTCCTGCTGCCATCTATTTGGTCCCATTTTTACTGTTTCTCTTGAATACACAATGGGACAGACAAGCAGTGCTGTATTCATATCATTCATTGTGACACCTCAGAAGACCTTAACAATGAGTTTCAAGCTGGTCCTTTTTTTTTTTTTTTTTGAGTGGTTTTTGCTATAGGTCGTGTGCACTGACCAGAGAGACAGAGACACAGAGATAGAAAGTGAGAAATCGCCTTCCAGGGGGGATAGCCATGCCACAATCCCTTCTCTACCATTCTCTCAGGATCTTGGGCACACACGCACACGCTCCCGGCATGAGTTTAAGCCACCTGGTCCAGGACTTGAACTGCGGTCGGCTACATGGGAGTTCAGCGACATATCCATTACACTAACTGCTGGTCCTAAATCTGGTCTTTTTCTTCATTAAGTAGGTGCAGTCACAGAGAGTAAAATTAAAGAATCAACTGACTTTTAGGAATGGCAAGGACGTATTCATAAAGTACCTATAATAAATGTAAAATGCCCAGAATCTATTGCACTACATGTGGAATAAAGATAGGTAAAATAAACATTTGAAAAATGTACCCCTATTCTTTCAGCTACTCACAATATGGGCAATTAATCAGAAAAGAAACCAAAAAAAAGGAGAAGAAGTTCTGGTGCTTGAGTTGTACAGATTCATTTCTGAGTTTGAGGTGGGGGAGCTACAGGACCCTGACAGAGAATTAGCAATGAGTAGTAGCCTTGTTACATATGAGATAGAAAAATGGTGAGACCATTGTTTTTTCACTAACAAAACACCAGAATGGAAAAGTCTCTCCAAGTCTGGAAGCCACCGAAGCAGCAATAAACACACTATTGCTGTTGCTTTTCTTTTGAGGGAGTTGTAGATCAGGAAGGAAGAAATGTAAGATTTTATAAATATTTATGCAACACATTACAAACATAAGTTGTTTAATGTTATAGCTATGTGAAATTGCTACTATTATTTTTCCCACTTTACTGATGAGGAAACTGAGGAACTAGGAGATGAATAAAATTGCTGATGACAGCGCTATGCTGAAAACCTATTAGACTCCAGAGAAATTGCTGCTGATCACTATGCTACCTTCATTGTTTTAAATTCTAACATTTCTTCCTCTATTGTGCAGGCTACAATCTGAACAATGAGAACACAAAGAGGTGGTTATGTAAATTGGTCCAGACACTGTGGGGAACAATACGGAGGTCCCTCAAAGGCCTACAAATAGAATTACCATATGATACAATAATTCCACTCCTGGGCATCTACCCAAAGGATAGGAGAATGCTCAGTTGGAAACGTGTTTGCACATCTATGTTTATTGTTGCATTATTAATAATTGTTAAGACATGTAACCAACCCAAATGTGTATTAACACATGAATGGATTGCAAAAGTGTGGCACATATGCTCTATGGAATACTACTGAGCCATAAAAAACAAGACCCTGGCATTTGATAGAAAGTGAATGAATATGGAAGATTTACTGCTGAGTGAATCAAGCCAGGCTAAGAGAGAGAGACAGTGTATGTCTCCATTTAATATGCACTGACTGTCTCCACTCTATGGTGGAAAATTAAAGATTAGAGGACATAGAAGCACTGAAAATGGTTATGAATACTGGAGACAATGTGGGAAGAGTGTGGGAAAAGGGTAAGCATGGAAGGAAAGAAATTAAGGAGAAAAATAGAGAGGTGATGTATTTATGGGACGTGGAAACGGTTTATTATATGTAGATGATAATATGTATAGAATCCTCAACTGGTTTGGCCTGAGGTGTATTTCTTGTTGGATAAACTAAATGATGTATAGTGATTGAATGTATAAAAATCTTTCATGGAAGACTCACTCAGTAACTTCTGTTTCTATTTCACAGTTAAGAAGTTGATCTCATGACCACTTGTAGATTAAAAGAGACTAGAAAAAAAGGAGTTCTAGATAAAGTTTTGTTCAATCAACACTATACCAAAACAAAATAATTTACAATTATGCATGTGCATAGATCTCATTGCAAGCTTTATTTATAATTGCAAAACTCTGAAAATTTATATCCAATGATAATGAAAAAATTACTTATGGCGTATTCATACAGTGGCCATACAATTGAAAAAAAAACAACCCCTAAAATCATATTTATCAAGCAAAATGCCATAGAATATTTTTATGACACAATACTAAAGAAATTCAATCAATACACGCTGTAGTACAAAATGCTAGCAGTAGATCTCCCTACATAATAGAAAGTAGGGTAAGTTTCAATATTTTATTCATACCAATCTATATCATCCAAGATGTTTACATGAATAACTGAATGCTATTCTTTTTTAAGAATAATTTTTGTTAGCATTGATAACTCTGACTAGATTGAGAAAGAGAATTATGTGATGGATATGCTGACCCTCACCAAAGCGAAGGAATAGAGAAATAATCCATACAGTTCAAAGTATCTATTTTAGTTATTTTAGCACCGTCTCTCTAGGATACTTCCACATGCTCTCTTAGATTCACGTGCCTTAACTTTTGTTTGTCACTGTTCAACAACCAAATTCTCAGGAAGAAAAATCTAATAAGCGTTGCTTTGGTCACATATCTACCTTAGAGTCAAAGAAGCAAAGTCCTTGTCAGTAACAATCCTGTTAGAATGTGGGGTGAGGAATGTGCTATTCACCAGAGAAAAGTATTCTGTTTGGACAAAATAAGCTGCATAACACTTGTAGAAAAATAGTGTTTATTTCAAAAAATAACACTCAATAAAGCCCCACGTTGTGTCAACATAGGAGGAATTGACCACATTTGAGAAATTCCACAAAGAGCCAATGATAAAGGGGGAGAGACCAGAATTTGGGTAACTGTATTTCAAAGAGGGTAGACTGTTGACATAAGATCATAGTGCTCAAAGGATAGTGCTTTATTCAGACTTCAATTTGATTGAAATTAGTATCCAAAAAGATTCAGTCTGGTGGAAGCATCCAGAGGCTTGACTTTGGTTATCATTTTATAATTATTTTTTCAATTTTATTCATCATTATTATAAATATTTCAAGTTGATGATAGAGAGAGAGAGAAAAAGTGAGAAAGCAAGCTGCCAGATCTGGGACTTGAACCATAGTCAGTCGTGTGGAAGTCCAACACCCCAATCACCATGCCATCTGCCAGCCCTGAGGCTTGAGCTTTTTAAAAGCAACACAAAATTTAGAGTCAAAAGGGTAGCTTTATTTTAAATAAGAATTTCATATGAAAGATTCATTCTCTAGGGAGGCAGACTGCAAAGATGGACAAAAGGATTAAGAAATATGTGAATATCCTTTGGGAACTACACATTGAGCTAATAACGTCAAGTATTAGATCTTATTTTCTCTTCACAACTCTGTAATGTTTTTGTGTTAAGAAACAAGATCAGAGTAATTAAATCATCTACTCAAATCATACACCAATTAGTGATAGAACTGGAATTTAACACTGGTTTACTGTGTTGGGACTCAGCTAAGCATGTTGAGTTTAAGTCAGAGTGCTAGTTCTTTGACAGGAATGAATATAGATTCAAATTCCCAGTAATTTCACTCACGTAAACATGGCAGGCATTGGAGTGGGTCCTGAAGATTTAATTGATACCATTAAAGACATCAAAACAGAGTAGAAAGAACCTAAATCTATTATATCTCGGCCTTGATTCAGATTGACTCATTTTAGGAGGACCAAAAAGTTGTAGTACTCTGCAGTTGCATAACAAATTATACCCTAAATTTTACACCAAAATTTAATAGCTGAAAGCAATACAAGTACACCACTTCTGTGGGTCAGGAATGTGGAAATGATTTAACTGGGTCCTTTTGACTTCAATATCTCTCAATAGGTTGCAGTTAAAATGTTTCTAGGTCTGTAGTCAACTAAAGACTTGACTGGACCTGGAGAATTCATTTCCAGTGTAGTTCATTCACATGAATGACAAGCTAGTACGGGTTCTTGGCAGATCTCAGTTCTTCACCACCACTCCACAAAGCTGTTTGCATCTTTTCATGACATGACAGCTGGATTTCCCCAAGATGAGTGATTCAAGGTGAAAAACCACCATGTTGTTTTGTTTAAAGGCCCCATAAGTCATACATTATTATTTCTACAATATTCTATCGGTTACACAGGTCAGCCCCAGTGAGATAGCAAAGGAACTGTAAAAAGGTATAGATACCAGGAGATGAGAATCATCAGGGACCATTTTGGAGGCAAGTTATCAAACAAGGGAGTTTGGACCTGAGTGTAATTTTTATTTTACTGGGTCATCGAAAAGTCATGATGTATTTTCCTGTATTTTTCTATGCAAAAATGTGTCATGACTTTTCCAACAACTCAATAAAATAGAGTCAAGTGAATATACTTCTAAATGTGTTCTCAGTAAAAATTAATATGACAGAAATTGTGAAATAGTGAAAGTCTTTTTTTTTTGTATTTAATTAAAATGAAACAATTGGCATATTTTCTAGTCCAGCATGTAAGAGCTGGAAGTTTGTTACTCTTGAACGCACGAGGACAAAAATGAAAAGTTGATAATCAAAAACATCTCTTAAATCCATCCAAAATTAAGCTCAGAAGGCAAACCACTTTCTCAAAAACTGGAGAGTCAGATAGGAAGATATAGTGAATCACATTTTACCAGAACAGATGTTCAGGAGCAGAAAACTCCATGAGAACAAGTACTATGGTAGGAAAATTCAACCTATAATTGACTAATTGCTAGAGGTTCAGTGTGGACAAGTTTGAGAGTCAAAAATCCCAGGAAAACCAATCTTGTGAATGCTCCCACACTTTCTTGGATTTTATGTCCAAGAGTTTAACCAGGTTCTCATAGTGAAGATGAGAGAAAAATCTCCTCCTGCTTCCAGCAGGGGGAAAGAGAATATGTCTCAACCATTCTGTTCTTATTAATAAGGCCTGTCCTCAAGAAAATCCAGTTTACTGGAATCTAACCGGCTGGGGTTTTATCAGAACCTAACTAATCTGAGAGAAAGGAAATACCCAGCTCAGGGCCCCTCAAGACATACCAGGTGGCTAAGGGTAAGACTGAGAAGCACTTGTGAAAGTCAGAGCCTAGAGACACATCTTCATTAAAATGGAGAATAATTATATTATTAAAGAATGTTTCCTTAACCCTGACACTGTGCCATCAAATCAACTGGGTGCCTCTACAATAACAGAAGAATATAACAAGGGGAAAAAAAGTGCATATCTCAGATCTTGATTAATAAGAACTTTCTAGGGAAACCCCAAAGACAACAGAGCAAAAAAAAAAGAGGATACCAGAGGGAATTTTAGCTAACCCCCTGCCAGATAAATATAAAATTTCAGTTAACTAAACAGGATACACTAAAAGCCCATTAACCTACATTTCTTTTACCCGGTACTTTTTGCCTACCATTTAACAAAATATTACAAGGCATACTAAAAGACAGAAAACACAATTTAAAGAGACAGGCAAGCATCAAAAGTGAACTCAGATATGGCAGAGATATTGGAATTATCAGATTGTGAATTTAAAACTATAATTACTATGCTAAAGGGTCTAATGGGAAAAGTATACAACATGGAGAAACAGATAGGTAATGTGGCAGAAAAGTGAAAATTCTAAAAAAGAACCAAAGAAAATGCTAGAAATTAAAGACACTGTTACAGAAACAAAGAATGCCTTTGATGGGCTCATCAATAAACTGGAAATGGCGAAGAAAAGAATCAATGAACTTGAATATATGTCAGTGGAAACTTCCAAAACTGAAATGTAAAGAATAAAGAATGAAGACAGAATAGACTATGCTATATATATATATAAAGCTGTATCTCTTATTATGTCTTCTTTATTACTTCTAGTTTCCTTTTTTGTACATTTATGAATTTTCAAATTATGCTTATTTTATTATATTAAGGAAAAACTTATTTGTAATTTTAATTTTGTATTTTTTTCTTTTTTATCCCTGAGAACAAATTCTTAAATTACATTTTTGGTTTTAATTTCTGCCTTTAGCTTTGCCATTTCTTTCCCTGGTTTCCCTTTGGAATATTTTATTATCGTTTAAAATGTTTCTTGATATTTTTCCATAAGACATCAAAATGACAACCACAAAAGGAAAAAGGAGAAGCAACCAGTATATGTTCTCTAGGCTTTTTAGAGAGTATGGAGTCATTGGGACCATCAGATGGTATATCAGTTACCTTGCTGGACTCCCACATGGCCAAATGTGGGATTCAGTGACTTCAAAATCATGCCAAGCACGCGTGCATGTGTGTCCAAAATCCAAGGAGCAGAATGGAGGAGAAGGGATTGTGGTGTGGCATCCCCCTCTGGGGGTGTTCTTTCTCACTTTCCCTCTTCCTGTGTCTGTCATTCTCTCTCTGGTGAGTATATGCGCCCTAAGGCAAAAACTTCTATGTTAAAAAAGAAAAGAAAAAGAAAACATGAGTCATTCCTTTGGTAACACATATGTAAATATACAAGAAAGGATATTGTAGACATCATGGCAATAGCTACTGGGACCAACAGTTAGCATAATGGCTATGTTGCTGGACTCCCATGTAGTCAACCGCGGTTCGCATCCCGGACCCGGTGGCTTAAAACTCACACCGGGCGCATGTTTGTGCATGCCCAAAATCCCGAGAGGAGTACGGAGGAGCAGGGATTGCAGCTTGTCCATCCCCCCTGAGGGGTGATTTCTCGCTTTCTGTCTCTCTGTCCCTCTCTGTCTGTCTGGGAGTGCACGCGCCCTATAGCAAAACTTCTCCAAAAAAAAAAAATTAATTTGAAAAAAAAAGCTACTTTCAAAAAAGCATGCCCCATAAATATTAGCATGGCTATACTGTAAGAGTCTCTGGTGTTACCAAAACAAGGTAAGGGCAAGATTCTTGCCAAGAGAATTAATGTGTGTATTGAGAATATTAGGCATTCTAAGGGCAGAAATAGCGTCCTAAAACATGTGAAGGAGAATAATCAGAAAAAGAAGGAAACCAAAGAGAAAGATACCTAGGTTCAACTGAAGTACCAGCCTGCTCCACCCAGAGAAGCACACTTTGTGAGAACCAGTGGAAAGGAGCATGAGCATCTTGAACCTATTCCCAATGAATTCATGGCATAATATGTATTAAAAATAAAAAAATCAGACTGTAAAAACAAACAAACAAACAAAAACAAAAAAAAGGAAGCTATTTCCTAGTTTGGGGAGTATTTTTGATTTTTTGTTTTGTTTCTGTTGTCTCTTGTTTCATAATGAAAGCTTTTAAGGCTATAAGATTTTTCTAAATAAAGTTTTGACAATATCACATAGGTTTTGCTCTCACTGCTGTTATTTTATAGTTTTGTGTTAAATTTTCAAAATATCAATTCAAAGTGGGAAGGAGAAGTAGAATAGTTGAGAAAAAAGAAAGCAAAAAGAAATTGAACAAAAACAATTTGCATACTCTAGGCATTAGAAAAATAGATCTTAATATCTATACATATATTTATATTGCATATTAATATAGACAATCTTATGTAAACTACTGTAATGGATTTACATTTTCAGTATTAATCTGTTACTCTTTCCTCCTTTAACCTAAATAGTGTATAAAATAACAAGCAAAATATCTTGGGATGTGCATTAACATTTTGCTAATAGATATATTATGGAAAATACTTCTTTCTAACTGCTTAATTACTTCTACTAAGAAAAAATATACACAGAAAGTAAATTACAGGAGACTTCATTTAGATTATCTACTACCTTATATACATGTACAAATCCCTTTGCTTATTGAAATGGGAATTTATCCCTTTTGAAGTTAATACATAACACTTTACTATGAATGATGAACAAAATGCTGTACATTTATATACATTAAAGATGAGAATTGAGTATATTTTTCACAGGGGTAGTGTGAAAATGGTCTAAAGTCTATCCTATAAATAGAAAAAAATCACAAACGTAGGCACACATCTTTTTAAATACTCAAGATTTCTTTTTTCCTCAGTTTTTTTATTTATAATTTTTTCTTTTTTTTTTACATTCATTCACTATAGATCATTATAGTATACAAAATAAATTTTCCATCAAAAATACACTGTCTATTGGTGCAATAAATCACATCAATGTACATACAAATAATTTTCCATTCCTTATGTCTTGTATATTTTGCTTTTTTTTTTTTTTGCCATCCTTGGTTCCCTATCCCTAACCCTCTGCCCTGTCCAACCCTCCTCCCACATTGTCTCTGGTATCCATGGTTGCTTTCTATGCCTTCCCCCCCCCC
>NW_006204341.1:901696-905412 GCF_000334495.1 Tupaia belangeri chinensis
CCCTACAATTAAGTTGCCCATTTTCTTAGTTTCTGAACTCTTATTTCTGTGTGTCTGCATTTAATTTTACTGACATAGCACTCCCTTAAGAACTTCTTGGAGATCTGGTCTGGTGCTGGTAAATTCCTTCAGGTTTTGTTTGTCTGGGAATGTTCATGCCTTTTCTTCCCAAATGAATGATAATCTTGCTGGGTACAGAATTCTCGGTTGAAATTGCTTTTCCCTTAATGCTTTGAATATATTTTCCCATTCTTTCCTCGCTCGCATTGTTTCCAATGAAAGGTCTGCTATTAGTCTGATGGGATACCCTTTGTAGGCAACTTGCCGTTTTTCTCTTGCCAGTTTTAGTATCTTGTCTTTGTGGTTTTGGTCAGTCTGACTATAATGTATCTTGGAGAAGATCTTCTAGGGTTGATTCTATCTGGGATCCTCTGTACTTCTTGGGACTGAATCTTTGAGTGCCTCTCCAAGTTTGCAAAGTTTTCTTGCAGGATTTCATGGAATAGATTATCAATGCCCTTATGAGTTTCTTCGCCTTCTGGGATGCCTGTTATCCAGATGTTCATATGTTTAATTGTATCTAGTACTTCTCATATATTATTCTCAAATTTTTGGGCTATTTTCTCAGTCTTCGTGGTGGATTTTTCTAGGCCAGCAATTTTCTCTTCTACATCTGAGATTCTATTTTTTTGTATGATCCAGTCTGCTTTTAATACTTTCAAGGGAAATTTTGACTTCTTGCATTATAGCCTTCATCTCTAACAGTTCCATCTGATTCTTTTGTAAAGTGTGAAATTCCTCTTTTAGATCTTGCATGAATTTCTTCACCTGGAACTCTTCAGCTCCTTTCTCCTTCCTCTTCTGCAGCTCTTTGTCTCTCTTCTCTTCCATCTCTGTAAGCTTTGCCATTATGAATGTTCTGAATTCTTTATAAGACATTTCCATGATTTCCACTGAATTGTGTGTGGATGAAGAGGAGTTATCCTTTTCCCTTGGAGGAGAGGAATATTCCTGCTTCCCCATATTTTTTGTGGTCCTGCAGAGATTTCTAGTCATCTGGTGGATGGTCAGTTTCTTCCCAAACTTGGAAGTTCAATCACACGAGTTTTGTATGCTGGAGGCCGAATTATCAGTGGGACCTCTTCATTTCTCCATTTCCCCCAAAATGGCTAGATTGCAGGAGCCATGGAGCTGTCTCTTGAAGAAGGCCTGTCCTGTTTCAATACTCAAGATTTCTGCAGATGATTTGGGAGAGTCTTTTCATCCACTATATAGATGATACTACATGACAAACAATGCTGGAGTATTCCCCAATATAGAAGACTAAGTGATGCTTACAGGATCTTTGTTCATAATGGTAGCCGAATTGTCTTGCACTTCCCTGTATTGCCTTTTGATTCCTGAAGTTTATGAATGTCTTTTTTTTTTCTTTTCTTTTTCTTTTTATTTTATTTATTTTTTTTTTTTTGAGAGAGAGAGGTTTTTGCTATAAGACACGTGAACTCCCCAGGAAGACAGGAAGACAGAGAGACAGAAAGCAAGAAATCACCCTCCACGGGGGATGGCCACACCGCAATCTCTTCTTCTCCATTCTCCTCTTGGGATCTTGGGCACACACTCACACACATCTGGCATGAATTTAAGCCACTAGGCCCAGGACTTGAATCATGGTCGACTACATGGGAGTCTAGTGATGTAACCATTATGCTGGTCCTGAAGTTTATGAATATCTTAATGGAGCCAGAGTTAAAAGTCATATAGGCTAGCCTGTGGAAGTAAGCAAGAGATTTCCTAAGTCATTTTCTCTTTAATCTGAACAGTTAGATTCCTTGTTATGGAATATTCTGAGATTTGAACAGGTATCAAACCACGTTCCCTGTTAGGAATTTTGTCCAGAGTTCTCATGGAAAAGAAAATTACCCTGTCTACTGTTGGGATTCAGCTTTTACTGACAGATTGGAAGTTGATATGGGAGAAGACAGATATTGATGGAGAACAACAGGAACTCTATAAGCAATCCATCGCAGGTGAGGAAGATGTCTAGCACTGTGGACCAGATTCAAAACATAACCATATTGCTCTTCTTTTTCAGAATTTTCTTTGGTGTTATTGCCTGTGAATTTCTCCTTATGAACTTTAGAATCAGCTTCTCTCTAATTCCAGATTAAAGATGGAAGTAATTAGTATTCTTCTTGAGATAACATTAGATTCATAAATTCCCTTGGGAAGAACTTACACATATATAATATTGAATCTTCATACATACAAATAGGGCAGGACTACCCATATATTCTTGCATTCTTTTAGTATGTAAAAGTTTTCTTTAACACTGCTGAACAATAAACTTAAAAATTATTGAGATTGTAAATGTTATGTGTGGTTTTGCCTCAATTAAAAGTAAAAATATAAAAAAATGAAGAAAGGTTATTGGTAAGAAAATGGAATCAGTAATCATTTCTACTCTAGAAAATAAACTCAATGATCTACTAAAAAAATGTTTCTTGGGCCAGCAGGTGGTGTGGCAGTTAAGGACGCTGGACTCCCACATGGCAGACCACTGTTCAAGTCCTGGACCTGGTGGCTTGCTTTCTAACTCTCTCCCTCTCTCTCTCTCTCTCTCTCCTCTCTCTCTCGCTTTATCTCTCTGGTCAAATTAAAAATAAATAAATAAATAAAGTTAAATAAAAAAATTAAAAATTAAAAAAGTCAAGTCTTCCTTTAAAAACAATTGTTTCTTGGGAACCAGCAGTTAGCGTAATGGCTATGTCGCTGGACTCCCACGTAGTCGACCACGGTTCGTGTCCCGGACCCGGTGGCTGAAAACTCACGCTGGGCGCGTGTGCGTGCGTGCCCAAGATCCCGAGAGGAGAATGGAGGAGAAGGGATTGCGGCGTGACCATCCCCCCTGGGGGGTGATTTCTCGCTTTCTGTCTCTATGTCTCTCTCTGTCTGTCTGGGGAGCGCACACGCCCTACAGTGAAAATCTCTCCAAAAAAAAAAAATTGTTTCTTCAATGTAAATATTACACACTGATAAACTCATTCCCAGGTGTTTTGTGACATTGTTGTTATTCGTAAATTGGATTATATATAATATTAGTAGCTACATATTATATATATTCCATTAACATACTGAACTATTACTTATGTGCAGTAGTTTTCTCAGAAGATGTTCTTGTATTTCCCATTTACACTATTATATCATCTGCAAGGAATGTTAGTACTTTTTTCTTCTTTCTAATTTTTATATTTGGATGTCCTTTACCTTATCTAATTGTAATAGCTATTGTACGCAGTAAAATGTTAAATAATAATGGAGACAGTGACATTTCAAACTTCTTGCTGATTTTAGTGGTAATGATTGCTCTGTTTTCCCATGATATTGAATTTGGGGCTGAGATAAATATAGTTAATCCTGTTAAAGAATAATTGATTTATTCTTACTGCGTTTTTTAAAATTGAGACTTGTCATTGAATTTTGTTATATGTCTCTTCAGCATTTATGGAGAGGAGTATATAATTTTCTCTATGTATCAATTAATATGATCAGTGATTTTTATAGATTTCCAAATAGTGAAACTTTCTTGATTCCTACAATAAATTCTATTGGCATAGATGCATGTTTCTTCTTTTTTTTTGGAGAGGTTTTTCGCTATAGGGCGCGTGCGCTCGCCAGACAGACAGAGAGAGACATAGAGACAGAAAGCGAGAAATCAC
>NW_006204341.1:905533-936619 GCF_000334495.1 Tupaia belangeri chinensis
AGTGTACTAGTTGGGAGTCCAGCGACATAGCCATTACGCTAACTGCTGGTTCCCTGGATGCATATTTCTTAAAATATACTGCTGGATTCTGTTTGCTAATGTTTTATTTATGATTTTTTTCAGTATTTCTTTTATTAAGAGATGACTCACATACCATAACATTCACTCTTATAAAGTGTATAATTCAGTGATTTTTTAAAAAATTGAAATAAAGAGGTTATACAAGCATGTGATTCCAGAATATTTCCATCATTCAAAAAAAGAAGCTCCTTACCTATTAGTAGTCATTCTTCAACCACCCATCCCTGGCATCTGGCAAAGACCAAAATCCTTCCTCCTTTCATGCATTGCTTATTCTGGATATATGGTATAAAAAGAGTCATATAATATGTGGCCTTTGTGTCTGGCTTCTTTCACTTAACATAATGATTTCAGGGTTAGTTGATGTTGTAACATGTATCAGTACTTCATTCCTTTTGTCATTGAATAATATTTGAATGTATGAATGTACCAAATTTTATTATACATTCATCTATTGACGGAAATTTGGATCGTTTTCACTTTTTGGCTACTTTGAATAATTCTGCCATGATTATTTGCATACAAGAGTTTCTGCAGAATTAAATTTTCTATTCTCATGAGTAAAATTTCTATTCTCTTAGCATAGATTTACTGGATCATATGGTAGCTGCCTGTTCAACATTTTGAGGATTTGCCAAACTGTTTTCTAAAGTGGTTGTATAATTTTACAGTCCAAACAAAAATGTGTACAATTTCTACATGTCCTTGATAACATTAGTAATTGCCTGTCTTTTTTAATATATTCATCCAAGTCGATGTGAAGTGGTATATATTTAATGGCTTTTATTGGCAATTCCCTAATAACTGTTGGGGTTAAGCATATTTTTATGTGCTTATTGATTACTTCTTGTTTTTTGTTTGTTTGTTTGCTTTTGTTTTTGTTTTTTCAGGAAATGTCCATCTAAATTCTTTGCTTACTTTTAATTAAGCAGTTTTGACTAATGTTAACTTCTTTGTATTCTGGATACTAGATCCTTATCAGATGCATGATTTGCAAATATTTAACATTCTCATTATGTGGGTTGTCCTTTCATTTTCATGACAATATCCTTTGGAGCTTAAACTTTTTGTTTGTTTGCTATAGAGCACATGGGCTGGCTGAAGAAAGGCAGAAAGAGAGAGGGGGAAAGTGAGAAATCACTCCCCCCCCATTCATAGGGGATGGTCAATCCACAATCCCTTCTCCTCCATTCTCTTTTCATGATTTTGGACATATACACACACCTAGCGTCTTTTTCAAACCCTGATTCCAGAACTCAAAGTGCATATTCAGTCATATGGGATCCAGTTGTCTTAACCACTATGCCACCACTTGGCCCTACGGACATGAACATTTTTAATTTGATTTGGTCCAATTTATTTTTTTCCCCTTTGACGCTTGTGCTACAAGTGTCATATATAAAAATTCATTGCCTAATCCAAGGTCACAAAGATTTACTGCTATATTTTCTTCTAAGTGTTTTATAGTTTTACCTCAGATTTAGGTCTTTGATCATTTTTGAGTTAAATTTTGTATATGATGTTAGATAAAGATCCAATTTCATTTTCTTTTTACATGTGAATCTCCATTTGTCTCAGTGCCATTTGTTGAAAATGGTTCTTTCACTCAGTTAATTGCTTTGGCATTCTTGCTGAAATAGATTTATATGTATGGGTACATTTCTGAACTCTCAATTTTACTCTTTCAAACTTTATATCTCCCCTTATACCCAAACCAAGTCTTGATTACCATAGCATTTGTGGTAATTTTGAATCACTAACTTTGTTCTTTTATAAGACTATTTAGACTGGTTCCATTGCATTTCTTTGTGAATTTTACAATCAATTTGTCAATTTCTACCAAAGCAAAGAAAAAAATTCAACTGGTATTTTATTAGAAATTGTATTAAACTTGGACATTAATTGGGGAATTATTGGCATCTTAATAATATTGTGTCTTAAAATCCACAAACATAGGATATACCCCCATTGATTTAGGCCATCTTTAATTCCAATAATGTTTTGCACTTTTGAGTATTCAAGTCTTCACATCTTTTGTTATATTTTTTCCAAAATTCTTTTCAATGCTATTGTAAGTGGAATTATTTACTGTGTTTTACTTTTGAATTGTTTGGTACAAATGTACAGAGATACATCTGATTTGTTATGCAGATCTTATATCCTATAAACTTGCTAAACTTGTTATTATATAATAATTTTGTGGATTCCTTAGAATTTTCTATATACAAGATTATATCATCTGCAAATAGATGCATTCTGAATACTTTTCATTTATTTTGTTTTCTTGCCTAATTGTCCTGGCTAGAACCTGTAGTACAATGTTGAATAAAAGTGGTGAGCATGAACATCCTTCTCTTCTTCCTGATTTTATATAATAAAATACCATTTATTCACCTTTTAGGTATGACGTTTATCATGGTATATCATGTGTGTCCTTTATGAGACAGAGGAAATTAATTTCCATTCCTATTTCTATTGAGTATTTCTATCAGGAAAGGGTATTAGATTTTTCTAATGCTTTTTTCTTCTATTTGACAGTCATATGTGTTTTTTGTCTTATTCTACTAATACAGTATATCACAAAATGGATAAATTTTTAAATCTTGAACCAACCTTGCATCTCTGACATTAATATCACTTGAATATGGTTTATATTTCCTTGTGCATGTTGCTTGATTCATTTTAGTTGAATTGTGTTGAAGAGTTTTGTATCTGTATTCATAAGGAATCATAGTCTATACATTTCTATGATGATGTCATCAGGATAATACTGATCACATAAAATGAGCTTGGAAATGTTTTGTCTTCTTCCTTTTTTAAAAAGAATTTATAAAGGATTGGTATTAATTATTCTTAATACATACGATAGAATTTACTAGACTAATGAAGCCATCTGAACCTGGGCTTATTTGGGAGAACTATTTTTCTGTCTCTTTATGTGTTATAGGTCGATTCAGATTATCTATTTCTTTCTCAGTCTCTGTTGGACACTGTGTATTTTTAGAAATTTATTTATTTTATTCTACATGATCTAATTTCTTGGTACAATTGCTTATAGCATTTTTAATTTTCCTTTGTATTTCTATAAGGCTATAATGTCCACTTCTTCCATTATAATTATTTGATCTCCACTATTTATTTCACCAGTAGAGCTACAGTTTCTTTTTAAATTTTTGTTGTTATTTTCAAAGAACCAATATTTGATTTTACTAAATTTCTCTATTATTTTTCTATTCTCTCTTTAAATGATATTCTTTGTCATCTTTATCAGTTCCTTGTCTGCTCGATTGAGGCTTAGTGTACTCTTTTAATAATTTATTAAGGTGGCTGGTTAGATTATTTATTCATTATTTGTGTTCCTTTGTAAAATAGATATTTAAGGCTCTAAATCACTCAGAAAGCAATGCTTTCACTGCATCCATAAAGTTTAGCATGTTTTTGGGGCTGGCAGGTGGCATGGTGGTTAAGAGCGCTGGGCTCCTACATGGCCGACTGTGGTTCAAGTCCTGGACCTGGTGGCTTGCTTTCTCACTTTCCCCTTCTCTCTCTCTCTCTCTTTACTCTCTCTCTCTCTCTCTCTTTCTGGTCAATTTAAAATAAATAAAGTTAAATGAAATAATTTTTTAAAAAGTTTAGCATGTTTTATTTTCATTTTCATCCACCATTTCTCCCATTTGATTTCTTATTTTACCCTCTGGTCATTTGGGTTGAGTTGCTTAATTTCCACTATTATGTTTGTATTTGCTGTATTTTCTTACTGGATTGTTTCTTTTATCATTATGTCTCTATAATTTTTTGGTCTTAAAGTCTATTTTGTATGATACTAATACAATCACTCTATCTCTTCCAGGTACTGTTCAAATAGTACATATTTTTTTCATCATTTTACATTTAATCTCTTTGTATCTTTGAATCTAAAGTTTGTCACTTATAAACATTATGTAATTCAATCATTTTTAAACATATATTTTGCCAATTTCTGTCCTTTAATTGAAATATGTAATTGATTTCATTTCATGTAATTGCTGATTTAGTAGAATTTATTATATATCTGTCATTTGTTGTTTATATCTTATGCTTTGTTTCTGTATTCCTTCACTAATATAAACTTCTATGTTAAATGAATTTTTCTAGTGCACTAAAACATTTTCCTTGCCATTTCTTTCCTATATATTTTTGGATTGTTTTAGTAGTTAATGTGGAAATTGCGATTGGTATGTCAATCTTTAACAATTGTTTTGAATTAATAATGATTTTGGTTTCAACACTTTTGAAGAATTTTATTCCTGTGTAGATCCATTTTCTCTCACTTCTTTGCATTGCTATTGTCATAAAACTACATTTTTATCCTTTGTATACCCATCAACTTAATTCCTTTATATTTTAATCATATACAAGAAAAAAGACACAAAAAACACTCTTATATTCTTTTGTATTTACTTACAAGATTACCTTTCTTGGTTCATTATTTCGTCATGTCGATGAAAATACTAGTCTCATTTTATTGCCTTAAGGAACTCTATGATGGTTAATTTTATGTGTCAACTTGACTGGGATACAAGTGTCCAGATTAAACATTATTTCTGAGTGAGTCTATGATGGCACAACATTTCAATCAATGAAATGTATAAGATTTGAGTGAGCATCATCCAATCCACTGAGGGTTGAGGAGGAAAAAAACATTGAAGAAAGGGGGAATTCTTTTGTCTGCCTAACTGCTTAAACTGGGACATGAATCTCTTGTTCTGGACTGTAATTTATACCCTTGGCCTTCTAGCCTCAGAACTACACCACCAGTCTTCTTGAGTTTCCAGGTTGCAGGTGGCAGATTGGGAGATTTCTCGCACTCTGTAATTGCATAAGTGAATTACTTATAATAAATTATTGGTTCTGTTTCTATAGAGATACCTGACTAACACACACTTCCTTCAGTATTTCCTGTACAAGCATACCATGGAGCTATTACAATTTCAGTACCAGGGAACCAGCAGTTAGCGTAATGGCTATGTCGCTGGACTCCCACGTAGTTGACCGCGGTTCGTGTCCCGGACCCAGTGGCTTAAAACTCACGCCGGGCGCGTGTGTGTGCGTGCCCAAGATCCCAAGAGGAGAATGGAGGAGAAGGTATTGCGGCGTGACCATCCCCTCTGAGGGGTGATTTCTCGCTTTCTGTCTCTATGTCTCTGTCTGTCTGTCTGGAGAGCGCACGCACCCTATAGCAAAAACCTCTCAAAAAAAAAATTTCAGTTCAGGGCTACTAAAATAACACAAATATTGTGTTAAGGGAACTCACACGAATTTTTATTTCCTAATACATATGAAAGTTATGTTTATACTATACTGTATACTATATACTTTATAATAGCACTGTGTCTAAAAATTACATAAGTTAATAAAAAAGACTTTATTGATTAAAATACAATAAATGGAAACAAAAGAAAATTAAAATACAACATATGAACACCTATGTGATACAAAAATAGCAGTTCTTAAGATGGAAGTTTATATCAACAAGGCCCTCGTCAAAAAAGGGGAAGATTTCAAATAAATAATCTAATGATCTACCTCAAAAAGCAAGAGAAAAAAGAACAAACTACTCTCAAAATTAGCAGGATGAAGGAAATAATAAAGATCATAGAGGAAATAAACAAATGAGACCCAAAAAAGGCAATGAAAGAAAAGTTGGCTTTTTGAAAAGATAAACAAAATGATAAACATTGATGAAACATTAGCTAAACCAACTAAGAAAAACAGAGAGAAGACCAAAAACAACAAGAAATGAAAAATGTATTTTTGACACCACAAAAATAGAAAAGATTATTAGAGACTATTACAAATGACTATATGCCAATAAACTGAAAAACCTAGATGAAATGAATACATTCCTGGACATATCCAATCTACCAAGTCTCAGTTTGGAAGAAATAGTCATTCTGAAGAGACCACTAACAACTGAGATTGGATCAGTGGTTTAAGTCCCAGAACAGATGGCTTGAAAATCAGACTAGGGTCATGTGTGTGCATGCCCCAAATCCTAAGAGAATGGAAGAGAAGGGATTCCAGTGTGGCCATCACCCCTGGAGGGGAGACTGATTTCTCATTTTTCTTCCTCTCTCTGTCTATCCAGAAAGTGTACTTGCTGTGTAGCAAATAATTTTTTTAACTATCACATTTTTATGCTCAGATCAGGGAATAATGTTGTCATCCACAGAGCTTTCTCTGCAGACATGTAGGGAGTGGGCAACATTTTAACCCCCGTCCATACATCCGTATTTTACTAAATGGCTTACTTTAAGACATCTGTTACATTTTGGGGTACTAATAAATGACTGTCAATTAGTTCAAAAAACAAAAAGTCGTCCAACAGAGGAAAGCCCAAGACCAGAGAGTTTCACTGCTAAATTTAACAAAAGCTTGAAAGATAATCTAATACCAATTCTCCTCAAACTATTCCAAAAATTGAAATGAAAGAAACCCTCCCAAATTCATAATATAAAGCCAGCATTACTGTGATACCAAAACCAAACAAGACGCTGTGTTTCTCAAACTGCCATGTCCAGAACGTGAACCACATAATCAGCCACATGACATCTGGCTGCCTTAACTAGGTCAATTTTTGCCGATTTTCTCATTGACTTAATGGCGAAGAAAATTTTCAAAGGTCATACATCAGCATTTTTGCAGATATCTCTCTTGTTTGGTAGTTTCTATATCAATATATAAAAGTGATATTCATATGTAGGTTTTTTCTTGCTATATTTCTGTTCATTTCCCCCAAGTTTTTGTATCAGTATGAAACTCACTTTATAAAAAGAATTCGAAGGATTCTCACATGGCCATTCACTATTCAAGTCCCAGACCTAGCAGCTTGAAAATCATGCCAGGGGGTATGTCTGTGACTACCTAAAATCCCAAGAAGAAAATGAAGAAGGGATTTCAGCATGGTCATCCCCCTTGGGAAATGATTTTTCACTTTCCCTCTTTCTGTCTCTCTGGAGAGTGCACACATTCTATGGCAAAAACCTAAAAAAGAAGAAAAAAAATTTTTTGAAAGTTTTTCTTTATTAAACAGTTTTATTAACATTGTAATGATCTTTCCTTCAAATGTTTTAGAGTATCTTGTGCAGGTATCTCTATTGCTGTTTAGAGAGTGGGGAGAAAGAACACGTTAATATTCTTAATGTACTCTAGAAATGCATGTGCTCAGATTTTATATCTTTTCTGAGGTAAATTCGGTAAGTTGTATTTTCTTACATAATTACCTGTTTCATCAATACTTTCAAATTTATTTATACTGGTTTGAGAAAAATAGTCTCTTATCCTTTTAAATAATTCTGATTCTGTGTTTTCCCCCCCACATTTCTTGACATTATTGACTCCCCTTTTTTCTCGATTAGATTAACTATAAATCTTCTCTTTAACTTATTTATTAATTCTAATATGTTTTTAAGATTGTAATATAATTCTCTATTTTTATTAATTTATTAATCCAAAAGATTGTAATAAATTTCTCTATTTTTATTAATTTATTAATCCAAACTTGCTTTAATTCCTTTGGTGCTGTATCTAATTTTAAGTCAAATTATTAATTCATTTTCTTTCATTCTGTTTTATTACTGATATTCTTATTCAAGGGTCTGGATTTTCCCCTGAACATTGCTTTAGCTATCTCTTAGGTAATAATATAAAATGTTCATATTACATTTTTTAGAGAAAAATATGCTTTAGTGTTGTAATACTTCTTTGACTGTCGAAAATTATGGTATGTATTTTTAATTTAGACAGAAAAACATTGCTATTATGGTATAAAAATTATAAATTTTTGTCTTATTTAATTGTATGTAATCAGAGACTACTTTCATACATCAATATCAGTGAATGCTGTAGAGTCCATGGGAAAGGATTTTCATTCTCTGTTTTTAGATTACAACATTTGTTATATATTTAAAGTTAACTGTAACTATATAATTTATTTCTTCTACATTTTTCTTATTTTGTTCACTTGATTTGACATAACCTAAGAGAATTGTCATTTTACTAGTATTATTTTTACCTATTTCTCCATCTTTCTCTTATGATTTCTGATCTGTGAATGCAATTCCTATATGACTTAGTGCTAGATATGCAACTCTATTTTATCTTCCATGTGAATTGCATTCTTTATAACTTTAAAATATCTTTTACTGCCCTTTTTAATGTGTTTATCCTTAATGCCACTTAATTTTATATTAAGAACCTGACCCTTGCCTTCTTGTGTTAGCATTTATCTGTTATATATTTTTACTTGACATTCATGTGAATCACTTGCTTTATGTGTATCTCTTATACATATAGTAAAAAGTTTGGTTTTGCCTAGTGACCCAATCTTAAATTCCTCTTTTCTTTAAATTGGTAATGTAAGTCTATTTACCTTTGCAGATAGTAAAAGTATATATTGTTCTTGTTTTATAATAAAAATCAATTGATTCTATACTATAATCTTTCTTAATATTTTATTTTATATAATCAAACCATAACTATTAGTTGTTTCACTTGTTATATTACTATGCCTAATCACAAATGGCTTATTTTGATTCTCAATTATTACAAATGAGAAAATAAATGCACTTACTATACCTTCACATTCTTTGCCCTACTCCTCTTTATTTATTTATTTTTTTTTTTAGAGGTTTTTGCTATAGGGTGCGTGTGCTCACCGGAAAGACAGATACAGAGAGACAGAAAGTGATAAATCAATCGCTTCTCCTCCATTCTCCTCTCAGGATCTTGGCCATGCCAGCACACATGCCTGGCACAAGTTTAAGCCACCAGGTCCAGGACTCAAACCGTGGTCAACTACATGGAAGTCCAGTAACATAGCCATTACACTAACTGCTGGTCCATCCCCTACTCCTCTTAATTCATGTTAATTATGTGTTTCTACATTTTCAAGGCATATGGAATTTACATACTGATTTGTCACTCTATTTATAGTTCTGTTTGGGTCTGAATTATGCATTCATATGTATTCCAAGTTCATTGTCAATATATTGGTTTAATTTTCTTTATCTTCACTTTTTTTTGGAGGGGAGGGTCTCAAATTGGTCCTCATGCAGTTTCATCCAAAAGGCTCACAGAAACATTAGTCTGAAATCTTGCCAATTCAAACCATTTCTCTGTAGTCTTCACACATGAAGGACAGTTTGGATATAAATCATTGACTCACAGTTTCTTTTCCTGAATACCTTGTAATGTTGCTTCACTGTGTTTGAGTATAGAATTTTTTTCCTGTGAGACATCTGAGGCTAGCTTAATTCTGTTCTCTTTATACATGGTTTGATCTTCTTGTCTGACTGCTCGAAGAATTCTTACTCTAACAACCTATAATTTTACAAAGATATTTCCCAGTGTTCGCCATTCTGGTTCAGTTTTCATTTTATACATAGTGTTTATCACACAGTTATTTTTTTTATTTATTTAATTTTTGGGGGGAGACGTTTTTGCTACAGGGCATGTGTGCTTGCCAAAAAGACAGAGAGAGACAGCAAGTGAGAAATTATCCTCCATGGGGGATGACCACACCATAATCCTTTCTCTTCCATTCTCCTCTTGGGATTTTGGGCACACACTCACACACACCTGGCATGAGTTTAAGCCACTGGGTCTGGGACTTAAACCATGGTTGACTACAGGAGAGTTCAGCGACATAGCCATTACACCAACTGCTGGTCCCTCGCAGAGTTATTTCTATGTGTACCTTTGCCTTCCTTTTTCAGAAGAGTTCTATTGAATGATATATCTAATTATTTGTTCTATTTCATTTATTTAGTTTTTCCTAAGATATTCAATTAAATGTAAATTCACTCTTCTTTGCCAGTCTTTTAATCTTTCAATTTGTTATCCACCCCTTTTTAACTCTTTATTTACTTTGTTATCTCCATCATTATTTACTCACCAATTTCTATCTTTTATGTTTCTAAGACTATCTGCGTGCACACACACACACACACACACACACACACACACAAAAGGACCAACTTTTTTCTCTCTACTCTCACACACAATATGGAACACTTCTTAGTCCAAAATGTGTTAAGATTTCTACTCACCAACAACCAATTTTCCAGCATGCACTAACCAGGTATATTTTATGGTTAGAATGTGTACACCCAAAATTTACTTGTTAAAACTTGGTGAGCTATTGTAACAGTGCCGAGGGCAGAGACATAATCTGATTATGGTGTTACAAGGCGAACTTCTGAGAAATGATTAGGCATCAGAGTGGGGCTTCTACAATTGAGTCATGGTGAGTTTATCTGGAAAGGAATTGAGACAGAGACACACTCTACTCTGCTCACACTCTCTTGCTCTTCACTATATTATCCACCAGCAAGAAGACTTTCATCAGATGCTGGCACCATGCTCTTGAACTTCTCAGCCTCCAAAGCATAAGCTGAATGGACCTCTAATCTTTATAAATCACTCAGTCTCAAGTATTTCTGTTTAGCAGCACAATAATTAACTAAGACAGTGTTCTATAATTTAACTCAGTTCTGACACTAGTTACCTAGAGATAGCATCAAATCACACAGATTGAGGACTCAATCCCACAAGATACTTTACTACCTCAGATACCAATTGTAAGTAGTAGGCTGCCACTTATACTTCTGACTGACAAGCTATACATATTGAGCATTTCCATAACTCTTTACCCTTCAGTTAATTTGGTAGGGTAATTTATGGAACTCAGTGAAATACTTATATTTACCCATTAATTATAAAGGATATCACAAAGAATACAGATAAACAGCCAGATGGAGTTGACATATAAGATATGTAAGGAGGGATGTGGAGCTACCGTGCTCTCTCTGGACATGCCATCCTCTTAACAACCCCATATGGTCAGCAATCCAGAAGCTCTTTAAACCATGTCCTTTGGTTTAATCACTTCTTTATGTAGGCATGATTGATTTCATCACTGACCATTGGTGATCAACTCAACTTTAGCCCCTCCCCCTTCACAAACGTCAGGAAGTCAGTGAGTCTGAAAATTACAGCCCTCCAATGACATGGCTCTATTCCCTGACAACCAGCCCCCACTTGAAGGCTACTCAGGAGCCCACCAACTATTGCCTCATTAAAACAAAGATGCTTAAAACCACAATGAGATGCCACCTAACCCCTGCCAGAATGGTGAAGATTAAAAATACGAAATGTGGTAAGTGTTGGCGGAGATGTAGTGAAAGGGGAACTCTCCTACACTGTTGGTGGGACTGTAAACTGGTTCAGCCACTGTGAAAAACAATATGGAGGTTTCTCAAAGATCTACAAATAGAACTACTATTTGATCCAGCAATCCCACTTCTGGGTATCTACCCAAAGGACAGGAAAATGCTCATTCGGAAAAGTGCTTGCCCATCAATGTTCATGGCAGCATTATTCAAGATCACTAAGACTTTGAACCAACCCAAATGTCCACAAACAGATGAATGGATGGAAAAAGTGTGCCACATATGGAATACTATTCAGCCATAAAATACAACAACACCCTGTCATTTGATAGAAAGTGGTCAGACATGGAGGATCTATTACTGGGTGAAGCAAGCCAAGATATGAAAGATATTGTATGTATCCACTTAATATATACTGACTGTCCTCACTTTATAGTAGAGATCAAAATATTGGAGGGCATAAGATCAGTGAAAGTAAGGGTGCTTAAGACAGTGTGGAATGGGTCAGGAGAAGGGAAGAGTATGGAGAAGGATAGCAAGAGAACAAATAGAAAACATAACATTAGTGGGAGACAGAAATGGTTTATTACCTGTGGATAATAACATGTATAGTATTCTCAACTGGACTGGTCTGAGAAGTACTGGAAATTGGGTTAATTCTTTTTACAAGCAAAATGATATATAGTGATAGAATGTTTTAAAAAATGAGAATAATAAGTTTAATAATAATCTGAAAAAAATGATGAAAAGCTACTTCATGATGATGATTTGGATAGTAATGTCTTTGTCTTGACTTATATGCATAGTATTCCTTCTGGAAAAAGAAGTGAAAAACACTGTATGATTCAATGCAATATAAACAAGATTATGATAATAATACATTAAATTAAATTTTACAAAAAGATGCTTCTATCACTCAGGAAATTCCAAGGGATTTAGGAGCTCTTTGTCACACTCTTCTATCACTCAGGAAATAAAGTTCTCTGAATTTATATATCAGAATTCATTTATCAAAGACCTAATATTAGAAGCAAAATTCTTGTAGCACCCTGATCCACAAGGGTTTTAGGAACTCTGTCAGGAAACAGAGGCTGAGAATAATTTGTATATTTCCTGTTATTTCATAATATCATGCTCATCTTTTCATAATACCACTTTTCTTTTGTGATTATACCAGTTCTGCTTTTGTTTCAAGTATTTTTTTCTTCATACTCTTATTTCTTAAGTGATACCAGCTCACACTGCATTGCTTTTATTTCCTCTTCATTTCTTTTATGATCATACATTTTTTAATCTGTGATCTTATTTTATAAATGTTGTTGATCCAATATATTTTGAATAATTTGGTTTTATGAAACATATTCTGAAAAATGTTCCTTTGTTTTTAAATTTTTCTGATATTTTTTCTATATTTTTCTTATGACCTATTTATGTCAATATCTTGCCAGATTCTTTTCATATAATTCATCACTGAGTGGGTTGATTTTTCTGTACCAACTCTCTGTAGGTTGGTTGGAGTAGATATAACTATCCAGTCTTTTTAATCAAAATTTTTTCTTGTATACTACCACAGCAGTAGATGACTTCTTACAAATATGTGTGATTCTTGTGAATGTGATTCTTTACTTAACTCTATTTCTTAATCTTTGCAATAAACTGATTCTAACCCTCTTAATTTATTCCTCACACTTAATTTTTAAGAACAACAAAAATCTTTGATTTTTACACTTCATGGTGACCATCTGTCTTGCAGGTCCAACAGGAAGTAGTTTGTGCTGTTGTTTTCTTAAATCTGCTACTTCTGAATTAACCTGTCACTCTCCATAGTTCTTATATGCATTTCCTCCCTTGTGGCTTTTAACTAATCTGTGGAATACATTTGTCTCATGGTCTTGTGAAAATGATGGTTTGTGAATCATGTACTTACTGGAATTCTATCTTATTCCTCTATTGTAATAGGAGGGAAAACACAAAGATGGGAATACACACTATTAGATTTCTTCTGATTGGATGATGTGTCAACTCCCATCTAGTGGTTTCTATTTTTCCTATAAAATATGAGACAGTGGGTATTGATTAATAACTTGAATATTTAGAAAGAATGAATAAGGTATGAAAAAGTAATCAGAGAGGGACCAGCAGTTAGCGTAATGGCTATGTCGCTGGACTCCCACATAGTAGACCGCGGTTCAAGTCCCAGACCTGGTGGCTTAAAACTCATGCCGGACGCGTGTGCGTGCGTGCCCAAGATCCTAAGAGGAGAATGGAGGAGAAGGGATTGCAGCATGACCATTCCCCCTGGGGGGGAGGTGATTTCTCGCTTTCTGTCTCTATGTCTCTCTCTGTCTGCCTGGCGAGCACACGCACCCTATAGCGAAAACCTTTCCAAAAAAAAAAAAAGTAATCAAAGAGAGAAATCAAAATTAATGAGATATTCTTTTAAATATGTGGGATTTGTTGAGTGGTCATTTCATTTGCATGATCACACATGTAAAGTGATAAATACCAATCCATATAGTTACTTAATGCTTACTTTCTATACAAGAGATTAATTATATGAGCTAAATATTTTCAGGTTACCGTTATTAAAAAAGAGATGAACTATAATGGTCAGATCCTAATAGAAACAGAGTTTTTACCAAGAGAGTAGGGGAGTAAAAGCCTATAAACAATAACTAGGGCACAATGAGGATACCATTAACTTTCGAGTTATATGGATTATGAAAAGAAAGCAAAACAGTGCCTACTTAGATGAGGGGAGGAAAAGGAAGAAGTTTTTTCAGAGAATACCAATTTTTAGGTTTAAATTAGTTAAGTGAAGGAAACATTAAGAGAAGCTACAACTATAGAACAATTTTCTTACAACAAAGCAGGAGCTTCTGAAAATGGAATGGAAAAATCATGAGTAATCGTTATTTTTTTTTTTTTGAGAGGTTTTTGCTATAGGGCTCATGTGCTCGCCAGACAGACAGAGAGACAGAGAGACAGAAAGCGAGAAATCACCCCCCAGGGAGGATGGCCACGCCACAATCCCTTCTCCTCCATTTTCCTCAGGATCCTGGGTACGGACGCACACGCACCCGACGTGAGTTTGAGCCACCGGTTCCGGGACGCAAACCGCAGTTGACTACATGGGAGTCCAGTGACATAGCCATTACACTAACTGCTGGTCCTAGAAACCACTCCTGACTAACTAAGCAGGGTCTTCTAGCCATCTCCAAGTTTGAGCATTCAATAATTTTCCTAATTATAGCTAAAGAAGTATCCTTGACTTGACACTGTTGAGGTTAGAAGTTCAATGTTACATATTTAATAGCTGTAACAATTGGACAAGACATAACTTTGTTAAGACTGATGGGTCTTAAAAAATTTCACGGAAAACACACATTATGAAAAAATTATGCATGCATTTCAACTTTTTTGCACCAAAATAAACTCATACTTGGATTTAATTTTTCCCCAAACCTTTGAAATTCTATTTTATCTCCTTACTTTCATAGTGCTCTTGTGAATATTAAGGGAGATTAAAAATATATAAAGCACCAAGGAAGGGCCTGGCATATAGTAGGCACTAGGAATTTTCGTGCCTTCTTTGTTTATTATTCACTATGGTGCTTCATTAGGACATATACTGGTATTCTATGCAGGTTTCATTGACATACAAGACTTATGTGATACAGTCCAGTGAGGTCTGCTTTAGCTCTTCTTGATCAGGCATTGCTAGTTGGGTTACCTTTTCTCTCATTCTTTAATAGATGTAATCTCCCTTTTCTATCTTCACTTTCTTTTGCATTGGAAGTGATCATGAGACTTACCCCAAAACATAAGCACTGTCATCTCCATTGTTATCGCCTTATTGCTGAGTTGGGTATATGACGGTACCTTTTTCTATATTTGAAAATGGGAATACATTAGCTTTGTCCACCAATGTTTTCTGCTACAGAAAATGTAGGAATGCATGAATTTTCCATGAAATGCAAATCCCCAAAGACAATGGTCTAGGTACATATGTCAACATCACTTTGCCTTCAAAATCCAAATCCCTCAAGGGTTTGCAGTATAATCATATAGGGCTTAATACAAAGAATTAAAGTAGGTGGCAATTTTAAATATAGATGAGCATTGAGCAAAGAGCCCTATCACTATTTGACAATTCATCAGAGAGACATTTCAATTGTTTTATGTTTCTTCTGCATTAACTTTTCCTTTGCTTATTATCATAATCAGAGTAGGAATGACCAAAGCTGCTCCATATTAAATTGACAGGATGTGGGCAATTAGACATTATTGCATTGCTGATACATCCACTGTCAAACTGTGACAACAGCTGGCAGGGGTGAACGATACCCTGGGAATGTTTCTAGGAGCTCAAATAAGAAGTCTTTCCTTGAAAGTGATAGATGTTGTTTATAGATCCCTTGAGGAGAAAGTGTCTCTCTCAATATGACTTAAATGCTTAATCTCTGTACTGTGCTAAGAACACTGTCCAGGCTAAACAAATCATGTCCTTTTATTCTATTTATATGCAACTGAACAAAGAGTTTCTATTCTAACAGCATTTAAACATTTAAACCTGACACATCTCCATGCAACAATGTCTCTTTCTATTAGCTTTAGATAATACAGTATATAATTATGTAATGCAATCATGTACCATATTTGTAGTCTCCTCAGATAGAAGGGTGTTGAGTTATGCCAAATAAATCATGTAAAACACGTACAGATTCTTTGCTAATTGGCCAAATGTCAGGTACTAAAATTCAGAGGAATGAAAGAGCATAATAGTTTGCATTTGCAAAATCCCTATTTTCTACTAGTTCACAACCTTCTAAAATAAATATATCCTTTGACCAGATTCAGAGCACAGCTGTGCCAGCTGTAAGATTGAATGCACTCTGAATTCCCATCACCCCTCTATTTTTGTAGATTGCTGTGGAGTTGTCATGGGGAGTGGCCCACTTGGTTTCAGAGTAGAATGACAGTTCATTATCTATGAATGACTAAGTGCATAGGGACTGGTGGTAGGGGGTATGGAGGAAGTAGGGAGGAAAGGAAGCTACACAATAATGACATGTTTGTTGGGAGTGACTGCTGTATTATGGTAACCTAGCCTCTACATTAAAAAAAGTAATAAAGGGACATTATATTAAGCAATAGAATGATGAGAAATGCATTACATTATTTCTAAGGTACATAAACTTTTGATTTTTTTCTTTTTTAAAAAATGCATCTAAACCCAATAAGTTAGCCTCTGAATATATTTTCTTTCACAGTTATTCTGAATTACAAATTCTAAGTGAATAGCAAATGCTAAATCAGAGGACTGCCCTGCTGATGATTACCAGTTGAACAACAAAGCTCTTCCTAGTGGGTTGGATCTTTTCTTTGCAAACTGTTCGTTCTATTTAATAACATCACTGTATTACTAAGATGTGCAGTGGTGTTCTTCTTATTGAAATGCTAGCAGCTCTATACAACTAACAGCTGACTGGTCACAAAATGTTCACTAGTTATCATACCTCAAGGAAAGAAACATTACTTTGCAGTCAAACCATAAAAGTAAAAGGAAAGCTCAGAACTTTAACCATACTTGGGGCACATTTTAACTTTCTCTATTTTGCTATAAGCAGAGATTCATATAATTCTTCAAGGTCTATGCAAGGGAGCTAGATGGTGCCATGGCAATAAAATGTGACACCCTGTAAGATTCAGGTTTGCATCCAGAGACTTCCCTGAGTACACTGGACATGCCCATGATCTGAAACTATCGGAGGCTGGGGACAGATCATAAAGTCAAGGCATTGTTTTGGGTGGCTGTCCCTATTTGTCACTCTCACTCCTAACAACAAAGAGTCTGAAAATAAATGCCCTCTGAGAATGACCAGAAAAATGGGCTACACACACAGAAGGTTTTCACCTTATGCAATTGATAGAGTTAAGCGTTAAGCTAACGATCCAGCTTAACTCTATCAATTGCATGATGTGAAAGCTGAATTCTCATTTCAGTTACATGTTTCTCTGTTGTGATTTGTAAAATACAAATCATCAAACTGTCCCAATTTTAAGCCTACAACAGAAATTATCATTAATAAAGGTTTTTGGAATTTACAAATACGAAGTAAAGCATTTTATTTTAAGTACTGCCTGCCAAAGGCAGCAGCTCTCCTGTCTTATCACACTGTAGCAAGAAAGTGCCACTGCAATGAAGTACCAGAGTACTCTTTATCATAAAGAATGAACTCAGGGTTACAGAAGATTGGTCTCAACTTGCTCCTTCTATAAGTCTGATCATTTCTGATCTGCCAATTTCTTAATTTTCCCTTTCTTAATTTAGTATATTGTAGTAGTACTTAAGGGAATACTTAAAATACTAAACTTATTAATACTCTATGGCAGTAATACTTTGTTAAAATTTTAATTATTATTATCATAATCTTGTTTATATTACATTGAATCACATATATCTTTACAGTGTATTTACATTTCTTTTCCCAGAAGGAACACCATGCATATCAGTCAAGAAGACATTACTATCCACATCATCATCATCAAATAGCTTTCACCTTTTTTTTTCCGGCTTATTATTATTCTCATTATTTTTTAAACATTCAATCGCTATATATCATTTGGCTTCTAAAAATAATTTACCCAACATGCAATACTTCTCAGACCAGTCCAGTTGAGAATACTATACATGTTATCATCAACAGGTAATAAACTATTTATGTGTCCCACAAATGTCATGCCTCTCTATTTGTTCTCTTGCGATATTTCTCTTTACTCTTCCTTTCTCCCGCCCCGTTCCACACTGTCTTCAGCATCCCTAACTATTGTCACTGCTTTTATGCCCTCCAATATTTCAGTCTTATGGCAGTAATACTTAAGAAGAAGCAAGAAGCCACATTTTATTTAATATCACTCTTCCTTAGAATTCATGCAAGTAGAACTGCGTGCAGAGAAGTAGAAAGAAAATAAATATAAGGGTCAAATTTCCAAGGAGTAACCATAACCTCTCTAGCTTGGCTCAATGAACTATTTTTTAGCTTGTATTCTTTAACTCATTTGGGATCTGCAGGACTGGGGGATGGGGATGTGTTCATTTTATACTCAACACACTCTTGATCAGTAAATTGTACATTGAAGTCTAGGAATTATCTGTCAGAATTACTTGGATACTAGATAAAAATAAAAATTCCAGAGCCACACCCAAGAACTCCTGAAAGAAAATCCTTTAGAACAGGGTTCAGGAAGCTTTCCAAAGGTGGTGGGAAAGAAAAAAAAAACTGATCTGAGTAACTTTGTGAAACTGTTTTGACCAGACAATGTTAGGCTAAAGACAAACAGCAAAAACAAAACACTTCAAAAACAATGGACTCTACCTTGTCAATTTGTTTCTCACAGTGAAAGGGGTTTGGAGTTCTAAAAGTTCATGTGAACTAAGCTTTAAAAAATAAGTAAACATATCGTAGATAATATGAGGCCAGTTTTCACATTGTCAGAAAAAGAAGTTACAAACAAACAAATGAGGAATGCTAGAATGAACCCTGAGGTGCTGAATTAGACTTGGAAATACCAGTATAAGTTCATGTTTATTTTAATATATTTATATACACAAACAGATGAAGGAATAAATGTGCATGGATGCATATATAGTATATATCTACAAATTAGCATATCTACAAATACTTACTATTGCTGTCCTCTGAGCAGCCTTAGAAGCAATAACAACCCAAAAAGAAAACTGAATCACCATATCTTGGTTTCTAAATACTATTCCCCAGTTAAAAAAAAAAAAGTAAAACAAGGATATTTGGAGAAATACATCTGATTCTAGAGCTTGGTAGGGAAAATACAAAATGCATCTATAGAATCCTGTGGTTCATGAAAGTAAAGAGGAGTTCAAGCAAAAAAAGAAAAAGAATACAAGAGTCAATCTAAAAGAACTCCCAATGGCCAAAGACAGAACAATGTAACAAAATAAATAGTAATACCGAATTATAACCCAAAGAATAAAATAAATATTCATGAATCTGTACTTATATAAATGAATAATGAAGACAAAGGAATAAGTATTTCTTAAATAAAAATTTCAGTTAATAAGTGTATTGATAGAAGAAATGAAGGAACTTAAAAATCACCCTTAGAATACCATAGTAATGGGGTCAGCAGGTGGCATAGTGGTTGCAGTGCTGGACTCCCACATAGCTGACCATGGCTCGAGTCCCAGGCCTGGAGGCTTGAAACTCATGGCAGATGCATATATGCCCAAACTCCCCAGAGGAGAATGGAGGAGAAGGGACTGTGGCATGGCCATGCTCCCAGGGGGGTTGTTTTCTCACTTTCTCTCTTTCTGCCTTTCTGGAAAGCTCACATGCCCTATATATATTTTTAAAATCTCTCTTTAAAAAATATATATACCACAGTAATAATCTTGCAGGCATCCTCAATGGAAGAATATTAAAATTTATGAGTGACACAAAAAATAGAAAGAAAAGAAGATATGTCTATAGCCTCAAAATTTTTCCCTCAAAACATTAATTGCTGTGGTTGTTTTCCTTTTCATGATAGAGAGCATGTATACACACATATATGAGAAAGAGAAAGAGAGAAGGACGGTGTCTTCTTGCCTTGATTCCCTATCCCCACACCTAATTCACGACCTCAGACCAATCCTGAGAAAACATCAGACAAAAGTGTCAAAGTCATGAAAAAATGGAAAATTGAGAATCTGTCACATACTGAAAGAGGTTTAGGAGTTACAACTAAATGCAATGTAATATCCTAGATTGGATCCTGGAATAGCAAAAGGATATTAGTGCAGAAAATTGAGTACACTTGAATAATTTTATGCTCTATTTACTAGTATTGTACCAATGTTAATTTCTGAATGTTGATAAATGTATCGTGGCTATGCATAATGTTACTAGTAGAACGTAGATGAGGGTATATGAGAATGGTCTTGTCAACTCAGCTTTTGTCACCAAAACAAAATACCACAGGCTGGGTAGCTTAAGTAACAGAAATTTATTTTCTCACAGTTCTGGAGTCAAAGTGCCAACATAGTTAATTTCTGGTGAGGTCTCTTCTTCTAGATGATTGTCAGCCACCTTCTCTTCACATGGCCTCTCCTTGGAGCATGTGCATGAGGGAGCAGAGAGAGAGTGAGAACATACATACACATGAAGGAGCTCTTGTGTCTCTTTTTGTAAGAACATTTAATCCTATTGTATCAGAGCTCCACACTTATGACGCCATTTAACCTTAATTTCTTCCTTGGAGGCTCCATCTCCAAATACAGACACACCAATGCCTCAGGTTTCAAATAGGAATTTGGGGAGAACACATTCAGTTCATAACGTCACTGTACTATCTTTGCAATTCCTCTGAAATTGTTTTAAAATGAAAAGTTAAAATGAAAAATGGAATTGAAAGCCAATATGACAACATCAGTGGAGTCTTTCTGGTGATTTTTCCTCAACAATATATGGTGAACTGGTTTGTTCCCATATATAGTCGAAAATGATTCTCAAAATTTGGTTGTGATCATTTCTAATCTCATAAACACTACTCTGTCATAAGTACTTTTTTATGCATGGTTGAAATATGGCTTTAGGTGTGAAACACATAAGCTGCTTATGAAGAACGAAGAACTGACATTAAATGCACATAAAATGTTATACTTGAACCAGTAAATAGACACCAAAGAGGCAATGGATTGTCTACAGTCCAGTTCTCCAAGGTCAGTGAGGAATGAGAAAAAAGAGTCAGCTATTTAAGACAAAATAATTTCTGAAGAGGTTTATTCATATTGCCTTTCCATCTCTAATAAAACACACACACACACACACACACACACACACACACACAGAAGTAAAAGTGCAAACTAACTAATTTCAGTAGTTTGTTAATAATCGGTCTGCAGTGAATTCAGCCTGAATTCATCCTGTTATATGTTTTTGGCAGCTTGGAACTCTATATATTTTAGTTTTTCTCTATTCCCTAAATGCAGATTGCTTGATGGTGTGTAAGAGAGCTAATTAGATATAAATACCAACCAGCACCCAAATAACAAGGATCATAATGATCATACAGTGAACAGCTGTGCCATTCGATAAATTGGTTTCTTTTCTAATACTGCAGCAATTCAAACATTTTCTAGCTCCAAAAATGTTTTTCCCCTTCGTAGGCCAGATTCAATTAAAAAAAAAAAAAAAGTCCTGCAAATGCATGATTTCTGAAAGCCAGAAAAATCTGAGGCTTTTTAAACTTTTGTTACAAAACCTAGACAGAGTTCTTAGTGATTCTGGCCTTCTCTGATTTCCTAACTGATACCACAACAACCTATAGAAGTAATGCTTATGGGATCAGTGCAAGGAGGGAATACTAGATTCTAATTGAGAAACAAGTAGATATCTTCTATAAAATCTAGTCCAATTCATTTTTGCTTTGTTTTGTTTTATCATTTTCTGTTTTGATCTACCATTGCAAAGGTTGGAGGCAAGGTTTCAACATCACTTTAGAGCGACAACTCAAAATTCAATTTAATTTGTCATGTATTTATTTAATCCTTATTCTGTGCCCAGTGTTATTTTAAGTGCTGAAAAACTAGAAAGATATCGTTCCTCCTTACCCTAAGGAGCTAACAGTCTAGCTTGAGGGATAAAGGGCCAAAACTTAATATTATATACCAAAATAAATATAAATTTTGATTTCTACGTGAGAAAAAAAGGTGAGGAACTGCCCTAGGAGGTAATGGAAGACTGGGTAAGCTACATGAGATAAATAGATCTGGAAGGCTTCTATGAGGAAGTGATGTTTAAGCCAAAACTGAATTTAAGCAGATGAAAAGGAAGTACTTCATGATACCACAAAAGAGAAAGCAGTAGAAATTCGTACTACTTACTTTGTGATCACATATCCACAATCCACAATATCCTAGTACTGTTTTGAAATTGTGAAAAACAACTGCCAACTTGTTGTTTAAAATGGTGCCTGAATTCCTTTCTCCTCTCCTAAAATGTCATTAAAATAATAGCATAAATATTAAGTCAGAAAAAAAGGCATGGTATTAATAGGACCAAAAGAACAGAAAAGGAGATAACAGGACACCAAATGTTGCAATCTGGAAAGCAGATGGATGATTGGAAACTGACTTGGCACACCCAGGAAAGCTAAATCCCAAGCTTTTAGTAGAAGATGCCAACAAGCAGCCAGTTTTATATCATTGTACCTCAAAAATAGGGAAGGGTCGGGCCAGGAACCTCTGGAAGTTGAATGAGAGGCTAAAATCAGAGAAACTGATTTTAAAAGTTTACTTGAGGAGTCAGCAGGTGGTGTAGTGGTTAAGGCACTGGATTCCCACGTGGCTGACAATGGCTTGAGTCCCAGACCTGGTGGCTTGCTTTCTGACTTCCGCCATCTCTCTCTCTGTCGCTATCTCTCTTTGGTCAAATTTAATAATAATAATAATAATGATGAATAATTAAAAATAAATAATTTTTTAAAGTTTACTTGAATTTACATTAGGAATTACAATAGAATAAAAGTCCTTTTGTACTTCATGTAATTGGCCCACTGGCCTTTCCTTAGGAAGTCAGTTTTCTTGAGAAGGTAAAACAAAGAGTCTCTGGAATTGGAGACCTTAGGTATATTAAAGATTGAGCCACTGTTCTGAAAGATGAATTGTATGAAAGTTCACATATTAAATAGTAACTATCCCCTAATTTTTCCCCTACCAAAATTCCAGAATGCTGCAATATAAAGAGATTACAAAATTCAAGTGTGCTCAAAATAAATGACTTACCCAGATCACGCTACTATGAAGTCAGTCAACCAGACTCTTCCTGTACACAAAGTATCCAATCTCTCTAGGCGATCAGCTATGAAGTAGCAGTAATAATTTGATATTAAAAAAAGTCTGCTATATAAAAGATGAATATCAGAATAAAGAGACATAAGCAAGCAACTTGGAGGAAACAGAAAATGAATGAAAAAAATGATTTTAAAATACTAGTATTTTCAGAGATGAGAGATTATTAACAAAAACTATTTGGGTCCAAAAGATGGTGTGGCAGTTCCATTGCTAGACTCCCATAATACCAACGGCAGTTTGAGTCCCAGACCCAGTAGCTTGAAATTCACACCAGAAGCATGTACGTGTATGCCCAAAAGGAGAATGGAGGAGAAGGGATTGAGGTGTGGCCATCTTCCCTGGGGGGTGATTTCTCACTTTCCGTATCACTGTCTTTGTCCCTCTCTCTCTGGTGAGTGCATGCACCCTAAGGCAAAAAACCTCTTTAAAAAAAGATAATTTTTTGCTATTTTAAAAGAACATTAAGAGACTACTAAAGAGCTCTTAAAATTAAAAACAACTTATCAGATGTTAAAAGCTGCAGAAGTTTGGGACCAGCAGTTATCATAATGATTATGTCACTGGACTTCTTCACAGTCGACTGTGTTTCGAGTCCTGGACCTGGTGGCTTAAAACTCACGCCAGGCGCATGTGCATGAATGCCAAAAATCCCAGGAGGAAATTGCAGGAGAAGGGTTTATGGTATGGCCATCACCCCTGGGGTCTGATTTCTCACTTTCTCTCTGTCTCTCCAGTGAACACACATGCCCCATACCAATAATCTGTCTCTCTGAAAAAAAGAAAAAAAAAAACTTCTAAACTTTATGAAATATCCCAGAAAGTAGAGTGAAAAAACAGGCATAGAAATAGAAAAGGCCAGCAAGTTGCATGATGGTTAAGGTGACTAGATCCCACATGACTTCCTATGCAGTCCTAGACACAGCCAATTGAAAATCATGCCTGGCACATGTGTGTCCATGCCCAAAATCCCATAAGGAAGAAGAGATAAAAAGAGGAGATTGCAGCATGACCATTTCCCATGGGGGGTGGTTTTTTTGCTTTCTCTCTGTATCTCTCCCTTTCTTTCCAGTAAGCATGTGTACTCTAGCAAATTTTTTTTTAAAAAAAGAAAATTATATAGGAAAGAAAAGTAAAAATAAAAGACTTATCCTGAAGATCCATATTAAAATAACAAGAGTTACAGAAAGAGAATATAGAAATAAAAGAGAAGAAAATAATTTTAAAAATCTAATAAAATGTCCAAGCCTGAAGGACATGAGTTTCCAGATTGAAAGGACCCATGAAATACCTAACACAGTGAATAAAAACAGCTCTCACCAAGACACATCATCATGAAATTTTAGGACACTGGAGGAGAGGAAAAAGTTTCTAAAAGTTCTTGGAAGGAAAAACACATTTCACACAAAGGATCAGATCCCAGATGGGTATCGGACTTTTTAACAGTACTGGAAACTAGAAGACAATGAAACAATGATTTTGAAATCCTCACAATTATTTCCAACCTAGAGATCTGTGCTTAGAAACAATCAATCAAACAAACTGAGGATAGAATAAAACCGTTCCAGATATGCAGAGTCTGGAAAACTGTGCCACCAAGGCACCCATTCTCTGGAAGCTTCTAGAGGAAACCACCTCTCTAAAATCAGGGAAAGAACTAAGATAGGAGAAGAAAAGATGCCATCACATACATAGATGCACAAATGCACACAGAATTGATTCTGGGAAGAACTTTAAGACAAAATTGTGTTTAAATGTGCGAAAGAAGATTTGCACAATAGGGGAGAATTTGGAGCCAAATTATTGATAAGTACAAAGAGAATTAAGAAATCAAAACCAAAATAATTATTGAGGGTAAAACAAAAAGACAGCTAGGAAAAAACAACTAAACAATAGTTTACTAAATAACTCAGCTAAGTATTTGCTTAATCATAAACATGTAAACTGATAAATTAACTGACTCTATTGAGAGGATGGGGCACATGAAGTGTAGTGCAGTTTGTAAAAGAGAACTAACTCCTCATCAATGATAGTAAGAGGAAACAAAATTAAGCAACAATATAAATGCATTATTTAGCAATATAGAGTTAAGTAGCAAAACAATGTTATAAGAATGAGACCTCCTTTCTAGGTTGTCTCTAAGTGGCAGAAAATATTAAATAGAAGGAGTCAGACAAGTGCTCTTAGTGAGTTTTGCAGAACATTTTGACTATTTAACTTTGATTAAATAAAAACTAAAACAAAAAAGAGAATATCTTCCAAAATAGAGGCTTATTTTTATGATCAGGATAACTCTGGATTTATACCCAAATGATAGCTCTAATTTCTTAGAAATAGAATATTAACATTGTATTCATTAATTAATCCTTAATTTAATGCAAACACTATAGTAATATCTGACTCCATTCTTTACTTATTCACCTACCAATGAAGAGTTTGGTATAGAGCCAGTACTTAATAAATGCTAGTTTACTCATTTCTCTCTTAAGAAAAGTAATTTCATGTTGGGTAAGTTGCTTCACAAAATGTAGTGATGAATAGTAATTGAATACATAAAATAAATTTTTAAAAACTCTGCAACCAAACCCAAAAAACAACCAAAAAAAATCAAAGAATTATTTGTCCTATATAATTTTACATTGGTTATCTGGATCTTTTGTTGTATTAGGGTCTTTTGTGTGTTTGTCCTAGTTCCTAAACTGTCTATTAAATATCCCACAATCCAATTTCACCTTCAACTTTCTTAACCATTCACACGGAATAATTTTTAGGGGAAATACTGTTAGATTATTTCTAAAAGATTTGTAGAATTTTGTTCACTGAAAGTCTAAGGATTTTAAAACTCTGATTTATATCCAGTCTTGAGGGTTTTTTCTTCAATTTGAATTCCTTGATTGAGGAGCTAAATGGATAATATTCTGACAAATAGATGATTAATTAATGAAAAAATATTCCAAGGAAATGCAATGGGATCTCATGGCACTGCTGTTCATTCTGTTAACAACAAAGATGGTGAAATCTAAAGGTCTGATTCTACCATTTATAACTAAGTCTTCTATCTAAGAAATATAGACTGTTATCACTTAGAATAGTCACCAAAGGGATAGTGATCTGCCTCATGTGAAAAATTTTGTAGAACCAAATGATTCATATCATCAATTCCCTCATGAGCATCGAGTATCTCCAAAAAGATTTTTTTTTTTTTGGAGAGGTTTTTGCTACAGGGCACGTGTGCTCACCAGAAACAGAGACAGAGAGACAGTAAGAAATCAACCCCCAGGGGAGATGGCCATGCCACAATCCCTTCTCCTCCATTCTCTTCTTGGGATCTTGAGCATGCACACCCACGTGCCCAGTATGAATTTAAGACATCGGGTCTGGGACTCGAACTGTGGTTGACTACATGGGAGTCCAGCAGCATAGTCATTACGCCAACTGGTGGTCCCTGAAAAGATTTTTAATAATGCAGCTGTTGTACAAAAGGATAAAGGTCACATTTAAAAGGTGCAAGATGATGAACTTTGTGCTAATAGATATAGTGGGATGACATAAACCTGAGTCATTACATCTCAGTGGTTAAATGATACATTTTAACTTCATATACTTTTATTTCACAACAATTTTTTTATATGAGTAAAATACAGTAAGTATAATATTGAAAAAAGTATAAGCAGAAGAAAGTATAATATAGAAAAGCACGATATAAAATAAAAATCACTTACAATACCACCATCCAGAAATAGATCTGTTAACATTTTGTCAGTTTGATGCATATCCTTATCATCTTATTTATAAGCATATATGTATGTGATTGTATATGCAGACACATTTTCATTTTTCCTAAAATTTATATTATATGCTACATGATGGATTTTACCTTGAGTTTTTAAAAATTTGCATTATATTATGAGTATTTCCTACATCAATAGACTTATATAGCATGATTTTTTAAAATATGGCATATAAATTAATCACATGAATATACAATAATTTACATAATCAGACTCAGGTTATAGGGCATGCTGCCTAATATTTCTTTTAAATTTTCTCTTAATTGCTAGAAGGCCTATGTGCATGCCAGAGAGAGAGAAAGCACTCACCCCCCACAGTGGGACATATTCAGGCAGAAATACTTGTCCTTAATTTCTCCATCCCATCAGGATTTAGGACACATATGCACATGGACTTGACATGTCTCTCAAGTCACTGGGGCTGGGACTCAAACCACAATCAACCATGCAAGATCCAGCTCCCAATGCACAAGGTTTACGTGCTGTACTATCAGGTCAATCTTTAAATATTTCTTGATTATAAATTAAGCTGATATGAACGTCATTGTGCATAAATCTATACATATCTCAGATTATAGCTTTAAATTAAATTTCTAAAATTGGAATTTGGGGGTCAAGCCCTCTTACACTTGGATTCAATAATTCTATCTCTAGAAACCTAAGGAAATAATTAAGGCCCATTTAAAATCTATTATTAAATCCTTTTAAAAACTACTGCTCACTTAATAAATAGTCTAATAGACTTTAGGTCATTCATTTTTAATCAAATCATAACATTTCTTCCCAATCCCCATCCCTAGCACAGCTAATTGAAATGAAAGAATTTTGATGAATTCTAAGAATTACCTGTAGAAGCAGTATCTACACATCTATGACAGAATAAAATCTCATCTTCAGATATGGCGTCTAAGCTAATTGGAAAATTCTGTTCATGTACAGTTGGATGAGATATACAGCAAATACTGAATTAAGAGAGAAAGTTTTGTCACAGAAAAATAAATGTTTTCATCTTTCCAATAAAAGACAATGCTTTAGTCATTCTGTTATAATGGCTGTACCCAACCAGGAGCACTATAGATTATCTGTTTATAAATTTAGTAACAATACCTAACTTCCTCCATCTCTGTTTTCATCATTTCCATTAATCATTTAACTACATAATATCTTTGAAGTTTTGATGGAACACAACTAAGCAAACAAAATCCATAATGAGTAATGCAAGCCATATTCCAAAGAGCTAATGTATAGAAAGAAAGCATGTGTCTTACTTGCTCATTTCATGTTAATAACATTTCATGTTAATAAAAATGGTGATCACACACCCCCTAACTCAGTGAATTTGTCAAAAATTGTGGCAGAACAATCTAGGATTCTCATTAAAATGTGGGATTGTGGCTTTATCCTAGACCTACTGAATAAAACTCTGTTGGATGGCAAGATATTAGGCAAGAAAATTAAATAAAATGTGTCTATATTGAAAGGGAAAAGGTAAAACTGTCCTTTCACATGATATGCTCTTATAAATAGAAAATCCTAAAGCGTCCATAGAAAAACTACTATAGCTAATAAATTCAGGAACTTTGCAGAACACCAAGTCATTCTACATCAATTGTATTTCTATATCCTAGCAGGAGCAATCTGAAAATTTAATTAGAAAAATAATCTCATTCTAAAAGAATAAAATGCTTAGAAATAAATTTAATGGGGCTGGCAGGTGGCGTGGCAGTTAAGGTGCTGGATTCCCACATGGCCAACCGCAGTTCCAGTCCCAGACCTGGCGGCTTGCTTTCTCACTTTCCCTTTCTCTCTCTCTCTGTCTCTGTCTGGTCAAATTTAAATAATAACAATAATAATAACAAATGAATTAAATAAATAAATAATTCTTTTTTAAAAAGGAAAGAATTTTAACAAAAGAAGTACAGGATTTGTACTGTGATACCTACAAATCATAGTCTAAATAAATTTAAGAAGACCTAAACAAAACAGAAAGACACCCAGTCTTTATGAATTATAAAATATAATATTTTTTAGATACTATCCTCAAATTTATCTACAGATTTAATACAAACCACATCAAAATGCCAGCCAGCTTTTTTCCAAAAGTGATCTTTATCCTAAACTTCATATGGAAATGCAAGCAATGAAGAATAGTCAAAACAATCTTGACAAAAAATAAAGTACAAAGACCAACAGTCTCAATTTTAAAACTTACTACAAAGTTATAATATAAAAGACAATATCATGCAGGCATAAAAATACACAGACAGATCAATGGAATAGAATCAAGAGTCCAGAAATAAATCTGTATATTTATGGTCTATTGTTCTTTGACAAAGGTGCTAGGACAATTAAATGGGAAAAGAATAATCTTTCTAACAAAATGGCATTTGGGCAACTTAATACCCATAGGTAAAATAAAGTTGGACCCTTTCCTTACTCTACACACAGAAATCACTCCAAGTGGATCAATAGATGTGTGTTCTTATATATGATACCACAAAAATAATTTATAAAAAGAAAACAATTTTCTGTAGAAAAATCTATTCAAATACTTTGCTCATTTTATTTATTTTTTCAAGAGATTTTTGCTATAGGGCACATGCGCTCACCTGAAAGACAAAGAGAGATAAAGAGACAGAAAGTGAGAAATCATCCCCTTTGGGATGGCCACACCAAAATCCCTTCTCCTCCATTCTTCTCTCAAGATTTTGAATAATGACTCTATATCATTATAATTTGCAAAATGAATTTTCCTAGCATGAATACACTGTATATTAGTTCAGTTAAAGATATTCTCATACATGTTATCATCAACAGATACTTTGCCATTTTTGTGTCTGTTAAATGTTTTGCTTCTTTCTTTTTCCTCTGGATTCCCTTCTTCTCACCCTCTCCCATTTCCCACCCTCCTCCCACACTGTCTCTAGTACTTGCATTTACAAATCCTGTATCGATCAGATTGTGACATGCAGCAAAAAGTGGATTTTATATGACAACCAGCAACAACCAGCTCAGTAGTTGAACTGAGTGGAAGTGCCAAAGCTCTTCCCAAAACCAAGCTTGCACAAAAAAAGATCATGGTAACTCTTTGGTGGGATCTGATCCACTACAGTTTTCTGAATCCTGGCAAAACCCTTACATTTTAAGAGTATGCTCACCAAATTGATAAGATGCACTGAAAACACCAATGCCTGCATACTGCATGGGCCAACAGAAAGGGTCCAATTCTTTTCCACAATCCCCAATGGTGTTTTGCACAACCATTGCTTCAAAAGTTCAATGAATTGGACTAAGATGTTTGACCTCATCCACCATATTCATCTGACTTTTCACCAACCAAATATCACTTTCTCAAGCATCTGAACAACTTCTTACAGGGAAAACTCTTCCACAAGTAGGAGGATGCAAAAGATGCTTTCCAAGAGTTTGTGGAATCCCGAAGCATAGTATTTTAAAAATCTCCCTTGAAAGTATTAACAGCAGATTAGATCATACAGAAGATAGAATCTCAGACATAGAAGAGAAAATTGCTGGCCTAGAAAAATTCACCATGAAGACTGAGAATATGGCCCTAAAATTTGAGACTAATATACGAGAAGTACTAGATATCATCAAACGTCCAAACATCTGGATAATTGGCATTCCAGAAGGTGAAGAGACCTACAAGGGCATTGATAATCTATTCCATGAAATCCTGCAAGAAAACTTTCCAAACCTAGAGAGGCATTCAAAGATCCAGTCTCAAGAAATACAAAGGACCCCAAATAGAATCAACCCAAGAAGATCTTTTCCAAGACACATTATAGCCAGGTTGATCAAAACCACAGACAAAGACAAGATACTAAGATTGGCAAGAGAAAAACATCAAGTTACCTACAAAGGACATCCCATCAGGCTAACAGCAGATCTCTCATTGGAAACAATGCGAGCGAGGAAAGAATGGGAAAATATATTCAAAGTGTTAAGAGAAAAGCAATTTCAGCCAAGAATACTGTACCCGACAAGACTATCTTTCATGTGGGAAGAAAAGACAAGAACCTTCTCAGGAAAACAAAACCTGAAAGAATTTACCAGCACCAGACCAGATCTCCAAGAAGTTCTCAAGGGTGTGCTATATCAGGAAAATTAAATACAG
>NW_006204341.1:937060-954036 GCF_000334495.1 Tupaia belangeri chinensis
ATGACTGCAGTAAGATATATAGCCCCAGCTAGGTGCTACTTTATAGGATGCCTAAAGTTAGACTTGTGTTCATGGAAATGTGTATATCAGTTGTGTTTGCTATGAAAATATTTAGATTAATTAAGATCTTTAGTAATTAAGTAAAATGTAGGGGGAAAACAGTATAGAAAGTAAACATAGATACCAGAGACAGTGTGGGAGGAGAGTGGGAGATGGCAGAGGGTAAAAGATAGGGAATCGAGGATGGGGGAAAAAAGCAAAACATACAGAAAACAAGAAATGGAAAATTATTTGTTGACAATAACAAGTATGTTGATGTGCTTGATTGAGACAAAACAGTGTACTCTGGATGGAAAATCTCATTTTGTATGCTGTAATGATGTACAGTGAATGAATGTAAATAAATTTAAAAAATTATAAATAAATAAATAAACACTATTGTAATAAATGAACTTATTTCTCATTGACAAAACTGTGTTGATTGTAATGGTTCCTATTCTGATTGATAAATAAATAAATAAACACTATTGTAATAAATGAACTTATTTCTCATTGACAAAACTGTGTTGATTGTAATGGTTCCTATTCTGATTGATAAATACGTTTGAACCTATTTACAATGATTTAAAAGTCACAGCCTGAAACTGCAATTACTTTTGCACCAACCTAATGCATTAACCAACATCATGCTGGCATAAGCCATTGTTATTTTTCTCTTTGCTTCTAATTGCTTTTTCGAATTTCACTCTTGTAACACTAAGGTCCATTCTCTACAGCAGCCATAGTATTATTTTTAAAGCCAAATCAAATCATGTCACTCCCTTGGCATTGAATTTATAAATTAATTTGGGTTGAAAAACTACATCGTGTGCTATGGAGATGTACAAGATAGAACATGAAGAAGAATTTTTTTAAATTAAGAGAAAAAACTTTCAGTGGCTTCCCATTGTATTTGGATTATAATCTAAACACATTACTGTTGCCCACCATGACTTTTACTGTAGCTAGTCTCTAAAGATTGCAACCATCAACCAAGTGCTTGAGTCTATTTTTCTTCTGCTTCAAATTAAGTTGCTTCTGTGACTTTCTTTGACTGGTAAGATACAATCGAAGTGACATTATGGGACTTCCAGGCTTAGATTTTAAGAGGTTTAGCACCTTTTGTTTCTTCCCTGGTGGAAGCCAATTGTAATTTAACTCTGACTATCCTGAGACCACATACTCCAAATAAGTGCAAGGTAGTGATGGAAATACATAGAGGACATGTAGAAAAGCACTAATATAAGAAGAATACAAGAGCCTTCTTGAACATCAGTCATTGATAACTCTGTCAAATGAAGCAGAAGAATCACTGAGCCAAGGCCTGTCCAAATTTCTGACCTACAAAATCCTCAAAAATAATAAATGTTGAATTAAGCTATATGTTTAGAGTAGTTTGTTGGGAAGCAATAGATAATGGACATATCCTTCATGACATTTTCCTCCTTTAATTCTCCAGACTCATCTGATACTAAGCTCCCTGTGTTTTTAAATCAGGCTTTTTTTTTTTACTTTGAAAATTTATATTTAATTACTTTACAGTGCATAAATGGAGCACGTATCAATCAAGTCTAAGGTAATTCCAAGTACATTATTATCAACAGATATCTTTTCATTCATATGCCTCTTACATGTTTTTTTTTCTTTATCCCACTCTTCCCTCCTATTATCTACCCCCTTCTATATTGTCTCTGGTATCTACAGTTGTCCTTCCTGCTATTATACCATCCCATCTTTCAGTTTCTATCACAGAGTGCAGACCTTCAGTATAAATCAAGCAAGGACATACAATGTCTCTCCTTCATAGTCTGACTTGCTTTGTTTAACATTTTATCATCAATATTCATCCACTTCATATCACATCAGTGTCTCATTGTCTTTTATGGCTGTATTGTACTCCATACGGTATATATCTCACAATTTTTCAATCCAGTCACGTTCCTGGGCATTTTGGCTAATTCTATGTCTTAGCAATTGTGAATAATGTTGCAATAACATAGATGTGCAAGTATCTTTCTGAGTGTTTTCCTGTCTTTTGGATAAATATCCAGGAATAAAATCACTGAGTCATATGGTAGTTCTATTTGGAAATTTCTGAAAAACCTCCATATTGTTATCCTCAGGGACTTTATTCATTACATTCCCACTTCAGTCTTGCCAGAACTTGTCATTCTTTATTTCTTTAATCCTCACCATTCCAATTTGGTTCAGGTGGTGTCACCTTGTGGTTTTGATTCACATTTCCTTTGTAGTAAAAGATTGCACATTTTTCATATGCTTTTGGCAGTTCATATGTCTTCGTCAGAGAGTTGTCTGTTCAGCTTATTTGCCCATTTTTAATTGTATTTTTAAAAATAAGTTGCTTGAGTTCTCTGTATATTCTGATTATCAGTCCCTTATCTGAGATATAGTTTGTAAATATATTCTCCCATTCTGAGGGTTGTTTCTTCACTTCAATTATTGTTTCTTTTGATGTGCAAAAGCATTTTAGCCTAATGTAGTTGCACTTGTCTATTTTCAGGATTATTGCCTATGCTTTGGAAATCGTATTTATTATAAGACTTCAAGGTCTCCAAAAGGTTCCCCAGGTTTCCCACCAGAAGTTTTAAAGTTTGAAGTTTTACATTTATATCTTATTTTTGAGAGGTTTTTGCTATAGGGTGCGTGCACTCACCAGACAGACAGAGAGAGACAGAGAGACAGAAAGCGAGAAATCACCCCCCAGGGGGGATGGCCACGCCACAATCCCTTCTCCTTCGTTCTCCTCTCAGGATCTTGGGCATGCACACACACGCACCCGGCGTGAGTTTTAAACCACCACGTCCGGGACACGAACCACAGTTGGCTACATGGGAGTCCAGCGACATAGCCATTACACAAACTGCTGGTCCCATCTTTGATCCATTTTAATTAAGTTTTGTTAATGGAGAAAGATCCATTTTTCTACAGGTGGACATACAGTTTTTCAGCAACATTTTCTAAATGGGCTTTATTTTCCCCACTGGGTTGTCCTGTGCCCTTTGTCAAAAATCAGTAGGCTGAATGTTTTGAGATTTATATGTGAGTTCTCTGTTCTGTTCCATTGGTCTATATGCTTGTTTTTGTGCCAGTATCATGCTGTTTTAGTTATTACAACTTTGCAATATATTTTGAGGTTTGAGATTGAGATGTCTCCTACTTTATTCTTTTTTTTACAATATTGTTTTGATGATATGGGTCCTTTTATGGTTCCAGACAAATGTTATGATTATTTTATCTATTTCTGTGAAGAATTTCTCTGGTAATTTGATCAGAATTTATTAAATTTGTAAATTAATTTGGGTAGGATTAGCATTTGGGTTATATCAATTCTTCTAATCTAGGAACATGGGATGTCTTTCCACTTTTTTGTATCATTTTCAATTTCTAAATGTTTTGTAATTTTTCACTTTGGTGAAGTTTATTGCTAGGTATCTTATTTTCTTGTGGTGATTGTAAACGTGATGTTTTCTTCAATTCTGCCTTGGCCTGTTCATTGCTGGTGTATAAAAATGCTATAAATTTTTATATGTTGATTTTGTGTCCTGACACTTTACTGTATTAATTGATCACTTTCAAAAGTTTTTTGTGGATTCTTTTGAATTCTCCATGTATATAAGCATGCCATTTACAAATAGAGATAATTTCACTTCTTTTCCTATTCAAATGCCTTTTATTTTACTCTCTTGTTTGACTGCATTGACTGTAACTTGAAAGTAGTAGAGAAAGTGGCTGACTTGTTTTGTTCCACTTTTAGTGAATAAGCCTTCAATTTTTCCCCATTCAGTATGCGGCTAGCTATGGTTTGTCATATATGACTTTTACTGTGTTGAGAAATGTCCCTTCTATGCTGATTTTGTAGGAGTCATAATCATGAAGGGATATTGTATTTTATCAAATGACTTTTCTTCATTGATTGATATGATCATATTTTTTATCTTTCCTCCTGTTAATGTGACATATTATATTTATTGTTTTGCACATGTTGAACCACTCTTGCATTCCAGAAATAAAGCATGCTTGGTTTTGTGTATAATCTTTTAAACGTGTTGTTTAAAATGGTTTGCTAATTCCCTTGTTGAGAATTTTTGTATCTGTATTCATCAGGGATTTATAGTTTCTTTCCTTGTTATATTCTAGTCTGGTTTGGGGATCAGGATGATGGAGGCTTCATAGAATGAATTTTTGAGGGTTCCTTCTTTTTGGATCTTTAGAAATAGATTGAGGATTATTGGGGTTAGCTCTTTTTTTAAGTTTTATAGAATTCAGAAGTGAAGCTATCAGGACCTGAGTTCCTCTTAGTTAGTATGTAATTACTGATTCAATCTCATTGCATGTTATGGGTTTACTCAGACTTTCTATAGTCTTTCTTCCTTGTTCAATCTTAGTATACTATGTGTCTAGAAAAATTTGTCCATCTCAAGTAGGATTTTTGTTTGTTGGTGCATAGCCCCTTGTAGTATTCTTTCATGATCTTTAATATTTCTGTTATTTCTGTTGTAATATATCCTGTTTCATTGCTAATATTATTTATCTTGTTACTTTCTCTCTGCTTTTTGATTAATCTCCCTAATGGCATGCCAACTATACCTTAAAGAACAAACTTTGGGTCTCATTTATTTTCTCTATAGTTTTTTTTTATTTCATTTATTTCTTCTGTAATGTTTATTATTTCTTTTCTCCTTGTAATTTTTGGGGGGCTGGTTGTTGTTTTTCCAGATGCCTATGATGTGTTGGTATTGCCAACTTTCTATTTTTTTTTATTTGGGTACTTAATTGCTATGAACTTTTCTCATATGACTACTTTCGCTGTGTCCCACTGATAATGTAAATCTTGAACTCATTATCATGGATTGCAATGAATTTTTTTTTTTTAGTCTTAATTTTCTTGGTGGTTTTGAAGTCATTCTAGAGTAGATGGTTTCATTTTCATGTGTTTGTGTATTTTTGAGGGTCTTTCTCTGGTTGATTTTGTTTAGTTCCATTGTGGTTTGAAAAGATGGTAGATATAGTTTCCATATGTTTGAATTTCTACTTGTTTTATGTCCTATCACGTAGTTGATATTTGAATATGTTCCATTTGGGGGAAGAAAAAACATGTATTTTGTGATTGCTGTGTGAAATGTTCTATAGATATCTGTTAAGTCCATTTGGTCTAGGTATCCTGTATTTATTTATTTTTTTGTCTAGACAATCTGTCCAGAAGAGAGAGTCGAGTGTTGAGATTCTCAAGGAACATTGTGTTACAATCGATCTCTCCTTTCAGGTCTAACAGTCTTTCAAGTATTTGGGTGTTCCAGAGTTGGGTATGTAGTTATTTATAAGTGTTGTATCTTTTTGGAGGATTAGACTTTTCAGTACTGTATAATGTTCTTTGTCTCTTCTTACAGTTTTTGTCTTGAAGTCTATTTTGTCTGATACCAGTATTATGACTCTAGCCTTTTTTTGGTTTTTATTTGCATGAAATGCATTTTTCTAGCCCTTTACTTTTAGTCTTTGTATGTCTTTCTCAGAGAGATCTATTTCTTATAAGGAACACATATAGGAGGCTCTGTTTTGGTTTTCTTTAGTTCTGTCTCTGCTTGTTGTTTGTATATAGAAATGCTATAGATTTTTGTAAGTTAATTTTGTATTTTGTCATTTTACTGTGTGAATTTAATACTTGGAGTTTTTTTTTTTTTCATGGACACTATTGGGTCTTTTATATATACAATTATGTCATTGCCATACAGAGATAATTTCAGCTCTTCTTTCCTGATAGGAATGCCTTTTATTTATTTATTTTTTTGTCCGATTGCATTGGCTAGGACTTCCAGTACTATATTGAATAGGAGCGGAGAAAGTGGGCATCCTTGTGTTGTACCAGTTTTTTGTGGAAAAGCTTTCAGCTTTTTCCCATTCAGTATAATGTTAGCAATATGTTTTGCATAGATGGCATTTATTATGCTGAGAAAAGAACCTTCTATGCCAATTTTCCTGAGAGTCTTAATCATAAAATAATGTATTTTGTCAAATGTTTTTTCCACATCAATCGAAATGATCATATGATTTTTATCTTTCTTTCTGTTAATATGGTGTATTCCATTTATGCTTTTGCATATATTGAACTACCCTTGCATCCCTTGAATAAAGCTTACTTGGTTATGATGAATAATCTTTTTTATATTCTGTCGAATATGGTTAACAAGTATCTTGTTGAGAATTTTTGCATCTATACTCATCAGAGATATAGGTCTGTAACTTTCTTTTTTCTGCTGTATCCTTACCCATTTTGGGAATTATGGTAATAGAGGCTTCATAAAATGAATTTTTAAGGGTTCCTTCCTTTTGGATCTCTAGAAACAGTGTGAGTAGAATCGGGGTTACCTCTTTTATAAATGTTTTATAAAATTCAGCAATGAAGCCATCGGGATCTAGACTTATTTTTTGTTGGGAGATTATTTATTACTGATTCAATCTCATTGTTTGTTATAGGTCTATTTAGGCTTTTTAAGTACCCCTGAGTCAATTTTGGTAGATTATATGTGTCTGAGAATTTGTCCATCTCATCCAGATTTTCTTCTTTGTTGGCATATAGTCGCTCATAGTATCCTCTAATGATGTTTTGTATTTCTATTATATCTGTTACAATGTTGCTTAATTCATTTTGAATTTGATGTATCTGGTTCCTTTCTCTCTTCTTAATTAGTCTAGCGAATAGAGTGTCAATCTTGTTTATCTTTTCAAAGAGCCATCTTTTTCTAGCAATTATTTTCTGTATAGTACACTTATTTTTTTATTTATTCCTTGCTCAAATCTTTATTATTTCTTTTCTCCTGGAATTTTTTATATTTTTCTGTTGATGTTTTTCCAATTACCTGAGGCATGATGTTAGGTTGTCTTTTTGCCACCTTTCCATCTTTTTCTGGTGTGTTCTAATTGCTATGAACTTCCCTCTTATGACTGTTTTTGCAGTGTTCCATAAATTATGGAAACTTGCATATTCATTATCATTTGTTTTCACGAATATTTTTATTTCAGTCAATCTCTTCAGTAGTCATGAAGTCATTCAGAAGTAGTTTACTTAGTTTCCATGTATTTTTGAAGTTTTTTCATGAGATTAATATCAAGTTTAATTCTATCATTGTCAAAGAAGATGGCTGGATATAGTTCCTATGCTTTGAATCTGTAAAAGCTGGTTTTGTGCCCTATCATGTGGTCAATCTTCAAGAAAGTACCATTCAGGGCTGATAAAAATGTATATCTTGTGTGTGTTTTTTTTGGAGGGGAGGGGGGTAGAAGGTTCTATAGATGTCTATCAAGTCCATCTGATTTATGGTATCATTTAGGTCCAGAATCTCTTGGCTTATTTTTTGTCTTGTTGATCTGTCTAAAGGAGATAATGCGGTGGTGAGATCTCCAACTAATGTTGTGTTACAGTCTATCTCTCTTTTTAGATCTAGCAGTCTTTCCTTTACATATTTGGGTGCTCCTGAGTTGGGTGCATACATATTTATAAGCATTATATCTTCTTGGTGAATTAGTTCTTTTACTATTATATAATGCCCTTCTTTGTCTCTTCTTATGGTTTTTATCTTAAAGCCTATTTTGCCTGAAATCAATATAGTGACTTCCACTCTTCTTTGGTTTCCATGTGCATGGAATAGCTTTTTTTTTTTTTTTGAGAGGTTTTTGCCATAGGGCACATGTGCTCTCCAGACAGACAGAGAGAGACAGAGAAACAGAAAAAGAGATATCACCCCCCAGGGGGAATGGTCATGCCGCAATCCCTTCTCCTCCATTCTCCTCTTGGGATCTTGGGCATGCAGGCACACGCGCCCGGCGTGAGTTTCAAGCCACCGGGTCCAGAACTCGAAAAACAGTCGACTACATGGGAGTCCAGCGACATAGCCATTGCGCTAATTGCTGGACCCATGAAATAACTTTTGCCAGCCCTTCACTTTTAGACTATGTATGTCTTTGTCCATGAAATGGGTTTCTTATAGGCAGCAGATGGAGGGTTTCTGATTTTTAATTTATTCAACCAGTCTGTCTCTTGATTGGAGAATTCAGTCAATTAACATTCAACATTATTGTCTATATTTCCAGACTTTTCCCTACCATTAAGTTAGCCATATATTCTGTTGTTTTTTATTCTCTTATTGCTGTCTGTCTTTAGTTTTCTTAGTATAGTACTCCTTTCAGAATTTCTTGAAGAGTTGGTCTGGAGTTGGTAAATTCTTTCAGTTTTTTTTTTCTTTTATCTGAGAATGTTTTTATCATCTTTTCCCATATGAGGGATAATCTTGCCGTGTATAGTATTCTTGATTGAAACTGTCTTTTTATTTAACACTTTGAATATATTTCCCCAATCTTTCCTTGCTTCCATTGTATCCAATGAGAGGTCTGATGTTAGCCTGATTGGATAGCCTTTGTAAGTGATTCCTTTTTAAAGGTATGGAAGAAATTTGATTTAGCTTTGAAAGGTTTTAGTTTCACAATATATATAACCTTGGCCCAGAAAGACCCTATTAAAGTGTTACAAATTGCTTAAGATAAATATTTAGGTGGATTTATGAGGCTTTCAGATATTAAGTATGAGAAAGTTAATGGTTATCAGGATTTGCATACATGATCGTAGTCAAAATGGTAAAATAAACCAAAGACTGAAGTTTAACACCGAAAAAACATAATTGCAATTTCTAGTGAAACATTTATTCTATCCTATGTTCTTTTCCATCTTTTATTTTCATTTTATATTGACTTTTTAAAAAATATAGATTACATAAAATCTTTTGTGTTATCTTTCAAGTTCTAATACTAATCACCTATTGTATCTCTGCTATTGTTTTGTCATTTAGAATATGATATCCTTATTAAGCCAGTTATATTTACTAAAGTTTGTTCATGAAAAAAGATAAGACAAATAATAATTAGTTCACTGATCCTCATCCAATTTTAGAAAAATTATGTTCCTAAAATAGCAATTCTTCCAGGTAAATTCTTTCCATGCCTAAACAGAAATGGAAAGAAAAGTGAAATTATGAGAAACCTATGGCAGTTTATTAGACACTGTGCTTTTAATAGTTCAAGACTGATGATACTTAAGTAAGAGGCTATCATGTAAAAATATCTACTTTAATAAGTGTAAAGTATATAAATAATTAGGTAAACTTGGAAATGACCAAGATACATAAATTAGGAGATACAAGTGTCTATCTAAATTTACTATATTTCTTTTTTTACAGAATATTTATTAAAGTAAATTGTTTAATATACAATTTCTCATTTGTCATTTTGGAAGTCCTTTATAGTAAAGACAATTCTTTATGATGAAAACAGCAGCCGCAGTGATTACACTGAACCACCACTTTGGATAAATTCAATTTCTTCTTGAGACACCAGTTTCCATCTATATTTCTGAGGTAAAGTTTTTATTATTTTTGCTGTGTCTGGTGGACCCTGATACATCAGCATATCTGGTGATTTACTTCCCTTAGAATGCTGTGAAACTGCAGAAGAATGGGATGGCAGCCCTGTTGATCTCAAAGCTTCTGATACATTGGGTTTAGGATTGTCTCTTCTGTCAGGAAACCTTATTAATGGTGTATGTGGCTTCATTACCTGCACGATCCTGCTGGCAGACACCATCTTGCTGCCCATCATGACCCCAGAGAAGGCAGCCTTTCTAAGTGATTTGACATTTCTCTCTTGCCAATCTTAGTATGTTGTCTTTGTCTGTGGTTTTGGTCAATCTAGCTATGATATGCGTGAAGAGAATCCTCTTGGATTGATTCTACTTAGGGTTCTTTGTATTTCTTGGGTCTGGATGTTTGAGTGCCTCTCTAGACTTGGAACGTTTTCTTCTAGAATTTCATGGAATAGATTATTAATGCCCTTAATAGTTTTTTCACCTTCTGGGATACCAATTATTCGGATGTTTAAGTGTTTCATGGTATCTAGTATTTCTCATATAGTATTGTTAGTTTTCTTGGCTGTTTCCTCAGCATTTTTTTTATTATTTTTCCCAGGTCAGAGGTTCTGTCTTCTACTCCCAATATTCAATATTCTGCATGGTCTAACCTGCTTTTAATACTTTTAAGGGAGGTTTTGATTTCCTGTATTACAGCCTTCATGTCTAACAGTTCCATTTGATTTGTTTTTATGGTGTCCAATTCTACTTTCATATCATGGAGGGACTTCCTCATATCTTGGAGCTCAATGTCTCTTTTCTCTTGTATCTCATAGAGTTTTGTTACCATAAATATTCTCAATTTTTTTTTCTGAAATTTCGGTAATGTCCTCTAAATTTTCTCTCCTTGGAGACAAGTTACATTGTTCCCTTTGCTGGAGATGTATTATTTTATTTACTCATCCTTGAATCTTTTCTTCAATCTTTAGCCACCTGGTAATGTATTCACTTTTGGCTAATTAGTTAGAGAAGGATTCTGTGACTGTGGGCTCATGTATTTCCCTTACCGTGAAATAGTTTGGTGCTATTTTCTCCCCTCTACTGTGTTCTCCCATGTGGGAATCACAGGATAAGTTTTTCAATTTGATTTATGGAGGGAAATTTCACTCTTTTTGCAACAACTACAGTGAGGTGCAAAGAATTCTCTAAAACTCACAATGTTCATATGTTAACTACTATGCATCTAGTCTTCTCTGGGCAGTAGGTAAGGGCTGAGCAGTAAAAAAGGAAGGTATGGAATATTAAAAAGAAAGTAGGAAATAGAAATAGAAAAAAGCAAAGAAAAACTAAGGAAAGAAATAGAACACAAAGAGGAGTAAAAAAACATAAGTCACATAGTAGATAATGAAATTGGGTTAAAAATAGAAAACCACGTGGCGTGCCAGAGATGGACTAGCCTGGATGCTTTCTATCTTAGTTGAAGGAAGAGGAGACAAGTTAACAAGGGAAAGGCACAGATGGGGCATAAAGCTGTTTTTTCAAAAAGAGAAAAAACGAAAAATGTTAGAAAGGACACAGAAAAACAAGAGCAACAGGCACATTTGCCTACCTTGCTAGCACTGGGGTCTGGAAGGGGAGACCCTGGCTGGGGGCGGGGCAGGCTTCACAGCTGTGAAGCTGCACCCAGAGGGCCAGCAAAGTCAGAGGTATAGTTACCTGGAGATTTCCTGTCCTGGATAGCACTGGGGTATGGAAGAGGGTACCCTGACTGGAGAGGGAGGTGCTTACCAGCTGTAAAGCTGAACCCAGAGGGCCAACACAGTCAGAGGTGACAAAAATCTTCAAATCTGGAAAAGAATGCACAGAAGAAAATCAGTAATAATTTAGTCAAAAGTCATAAAATCCTATTTCACTAGTTCAGTCTCATGTAATTGATCTCTCTTCTCTTGAATTTGCATTGTTACTGTAGTCCAATATTTCTATTTAAGTTCTGGAAGCTAACATTTAATGTTAATATTGATCTTTCCAGGCTTGTCCCTACCATTAATTTGGCCATTCTCTTGGTTATTTTTTGAACTCTCATTTCTGTGTGTCTGACTTTAGGTTTCCTGGTATAGCACTTCCTTCAGAATTTCTTGTAGAGTTGGTCTGGTGTTGGTAAATTCTTTCTGGTTTTTTAATCTGTGAATGCTTTTGTCTTTTTGACCCATATGAAGGATAATCTTGCTAGGTATAGTATTTTGGATTTACATTGTTTTTCACTTAACACTTGAATATATTTTCTTATTTATTCCTTGCATGCATTTTTTTTCAATTAGAGGTCCAATATTAGCCTGATAGGATAAACTTTGTAAGTAATTTGACCTTTCTCTCATCAATTTTAGTATCTTGTCTCTGTGGTTTTGTTCAATCTGGCTATGATGTGGCTTGGAGATGACCTTCTTGAATTGATTCCTATGTGGGGTCCTTTATATTTCTTGGGTCTGGATATTTGAATGCCTCCCTAGGTTTAGAAAGTTTTCTTCCAGGATTTCATGTAAAAGATTATCAGTGCCCTTATTAGTTTCTTCACCTTCTGGGACACCAATTGTCCAGACATCTGGATTTTCTCAGTCTTTGTGGTGGATTTTTCTAGGTCTGTCTTCTACATCTGAGATTCTATCTACCACATGATCTAATCTGTTTTTAATACTTTCAAGGGAAGTTTTGATTTCCTGTATTACAGCCTTCATGTCTAACAGTTCTGTTTGGTTCTTATTTATTGTATGTATTTCCTCTTTCAGATTGTTCAAGAACTATCTCACCACTTGGAACTCATTGTCTCTTTTCTCCTGCATCTTCTGCAGTTCGTTGTCGCTCTTTCTCTTGCATCTTTGTTAACTTTGTCACTATAAAAATTATTTTTTTTTTTTGGAGAGGTTTTCACTATAGGGCGTGTGCACTCACCAGACAGACAGAGAGACATAGAGACAGAAAGCGAGAAATCACCCCCCGGGGGGATGGCCAAGCTGCAATCCCTTCTCCTCCATTCTCCTCTCGGGATCTTGGGCACGCACGCACACACGCCCTGCGTGAGTTTTAAGCCACCAGGTCCGGGATGCGAACCGCGGTCAACTATGTGGGAGTCCAGCGACATAGCCATTACGCTAACTGCTGGCTCCCAATATTCTAAATTCTTTATCTGACATTTCCACAAGATAAATTGAATTGTTTGTGGTGGATAAGGGGTAATTCTTTTCCCTTGTGGGAGAGATATTTTGTTGCCTTCTCATATTATTTGTGCCTCTGAAGTAGTTTCTGGTCATCTGATTGGTTATACAATATTTTTGGAGTTTTTCTAATTTTTGGAGTTAAATCTGAGAACTCAGAGGCAAGCAGAAGGGGGTAATCTGCAATCTCTCTACAATACCATTTTTCTCCCTTTATACAAGTCCTGTGGGAATTGAGGATTACTCTGACCCTAAAAGTATCCAGATATTTGGCTACTGTGTACCTAGACCTTTCTAGAAACTCACTGTGTCAAGGTTGAGAAAGGAAGTGTGAAAGACAAAAGAAAACAAAGGGAAAAAAGACAAAAAAAAAGAGATAAAAAGATTTTTTTTTTAAGCAAAAGGGGTCACTCTGAAATCAAATGCATATATGGCTTGTGATTGGCCTGTCCAATGTGGGATGGGGGAAAGGTGAAGATTAGCAAGACAAAAGAGTCAGAGGGCCAAGAACAAGTTTAGAAATTAAAAAAATAAACAGAGATGGAGAGATAAAGAGAGAATATGGAGGGTGTTCTACCTTGCTAGATCTTGGGGTGATTGGCCTGTCTTATGTGGGAGTGTGGAAAGGTGATCATTAGCAAGATAAAAGAGTTGGAGAGCTAAGAAGAAGTTTAGAAATAAAAAAAATTAAAGAGAGGGAGGGAGATGTTGAGAGACAGAGAGAATGCAGACGTTGCTTTACCTGGCTAGATCTTGGGGTCAGGAAAGTGAAGTCTGAGTAGAATAATCTTCAGTTGTCCTAGTACCTGAGAGTGTCTGATCAAAGCTCAAATGTAGATGGCTTTTGATTGGCCTGTCTTGTGTGGGAGGGGGGAAAGGTGAGGATTAGCGAGATAAAAAAATAGTCACAGGGTTAGGAAGATGTTTAGAAATTTAAAAAAAATTAAAGAGAGAGAGGTGGAGAGAGACAAGGAGAATACAAAGTGTGTTCTACTTGGCTAGATCTTGGGGTGATTGGCCTGTCCTATGTGGAATAGGGGAAAGGTGAGCATTAGCAAGATAACAGAGTCAGAGAGCTAAAAAACGTTTAGAAATAAAAATAAATAAAGAAGGAGAAATTTAGAGAGTCAGAGAAAATACAGAGGGTGTTGTACCTGGCTAGATCTTGGGGTCAGGAGAGTGAAGTCTGGGCAGAAAATCTTCAGTTGTCCTAGTCCCTGAAAGGGGCCACTCAGAACTCAAATGTAGATGGCTTGTGATTGGCCTTTCCTCCTTAGATCTTAGGGTCAGGAGGGTGAAGTCTCAAATATTTTAACTAGTCTTTTCATATGAAATCTCTTCAAGTACTATTGTTCCTGCCATCTTAGTTTGGGATAACAAAATAACGAACTGGATAGCTTATAAACAGCAGTAATTTATTCCTCATGGGTCTGGATGTTGGAAAGATCAACATCAAGTTGTCAGCAGATTAAGTGCCTGAGGTGGGCATGTTTCTTCATAATGGCAATTTCTTACTCTGTTCTCACATTATGGAAGGAGATAGCTAGCTCTTTCTGGTATTTTTTGGATAGATACTAATCCCAATCATGAGAGTGCCACCTTCATGATCTTACCATCTTCCAGAGGCCCTACTTCCAATACCATTCCATGGCGTTTAGGACTTCAACATCTGAATTTCAAAGGGTTTATAAACACCTGGATCCTCACAGTAACTTTCTAGTTATGAACAGTAAATCCTCACGTGTGTCTATTTTAACAAATTTATAGTAATTTTACTGCTTTTCATTAATACGCTACTGTATATTTTTATTTTAGTCTGTATACTTATTAATCGATCCCTAGACAATTGAAAGATGACTACACATATTACCACTCTTCTTTTGAAATTATATCTTTTGAGCAACCCTGTATCAATCTATCAGTACATACAAACACCCACACACATTTACACATTCACAGATAACAACTGTTTCTCCTTTCAGAATTGCTTCTGCTGAGGCAAATTCTCATCCTGCTTTATGGATTCTATGCTTACCACCTCCAAACATTCTTAACCGTGGAGTCTCCAGGCCTCTTCAGTTGTTCTTGAACTGATATAATTTATATTTTAACTCTGAAGGAAAAGTACACCATCAATAACAGGGAGTGAAAATAGAAGTATTTAGGGTGAATGTAATACATAAGAACTCAGTAAACAACCCATATTTGGTACAATCAGCAGTGCAAAGACTGAATATAGAAGAAGAATTTTTCTTGTTTAGCTAGGTATGTTACCATCTTAATGAGACTATTGGTTGATAAAAATGTTAGCATCTTGAACAGGCATTGACAAGATGGCTGCTTTTGTAAATCAAGCTGCAAGGATGAGGCAACAGCAACTAATTTGAATGTAAAAATAATTTCTTTAAAAGTTACATGAAAGAAAATGATGTTGCTAACTGGAAGTAGAATTTATGTCTAACTTTAAGTCATTTAAAATTGTTTTACAAAACATCCATGCATCTTTAATCACAGAAAAAAGAAATTTTATACGTGAAAAAAAAAAAGGAAAACTTTGATTTTTTTTGACCAAACTCTCACTTTACAACAACAAAAAACTAAGATCTAGAGTGATTGTCCAGAGATAAAAACTGAGGCAATAATTCTTTCTGTCTTTGTTTTCTTTTATTTATTTAATTTTGGGGGGAGAAGAGGTTTTTGCTATAGGGTGTGTCCACTTGCCAGAAAGACAGAGAGAGACAGAAAACAAGAAATCACCCCACCCCCGCTCCCGGGGGGATGGCCACACCACAATCTCTTCTCCTCCATTCTCCTCTCAGGATTTTGGGCATGCACGCACACATGCCCGGCATGAGTTTAAGCCACCAGGTCTGGGACTCGAACCACAGTCAACTAAATGGAAATCCAGCGACATAGCCATTACGCCAATTGCTGGTCCTTTTTGTCTTTGTTTTCTAGCTCTTGTTCTTTACTTTTTGCAACCATTTTATTTATATACCAGGATGTGGTAGAGTTACAGAGGACAGTGTGGTTGGTAGCTTACAGGGTCAAGGAGGGCAGCAGATAGCATACCCTCTTCAAAACTATTTAAAGAAGAGTAATTCTGCTTTTATTGGTTTTATATATGTTTCTACATAAGATTATGTTTGGAAAGAATTGCTTGAAAGAGAGAGAGGTTTGAAAAGCACCATTCTATGTCATACTACTAAGCTATGGAGAAACTAGCTGAAGAAATATGCAAGAAAAATTGCATTTGGTTAATGCAATCTGGTAGTGCAACATGTAAATATTTAAAAACTGGCTCTCTGAGAAATAAAAAGTCCTGATTTGAGCATTTGACAATTTATGAAATCCACCATGCTTGATTTCAAGCAACCTGCATGAATGTCAATCATCTTGCAAAAATACTGAAAATTTAGCAATCATTTTTCACAAGCTATTACGAGCTAACTCTAGCACACCACCACTTACTGAATTCCTTCTATGTGCAATGTAATCCCATGATTGTTCTAATTTTTATGTTTGTATTAATATAGTCAACTGAAAGTTTTTGTCATTCTTTTAATAAATAAAAGAAAGGAATAAGTCAACAAGCTTTGGAAAATATTCTATTTTGTTGTGGTTTTATGAGATAGTTATTTGTTCATTGATCTGGTTATTTGTTTTGGGTTGAAAGTGGGATTTGGTCACAGTGAACATGTATGACCTCCTAACATGTTTAGAATAAAATGCTAATACAACCCTGGATGAAGTCAGTGACCACTCTTGAAGTGTGTAAGAATGTTTACACATATATAAACCTTTCTATGTGCCAGCAGCATCTGCTTTAATATGCACAAAGCTACGATATTATCAAACATGAGGGAAATATCTTGGGGTGGGTTATTCTTCTTGCATTCTCTCCCCAGGAAGCTGTTCAATGACATCCCATTATTCTCTTTGACTCCAGTGGGTGTTCCATGCTCAGATTGTCTCTTATTTTTCACCCCAATGACCTTCTTTCACATGTCTCTCATATTTGCTCTACCTCCTGCTGCCCTTGAAACACAGAAACAGAAATTTCCACATTAAAAGTAAAAGGTTCTGAGGGATTAAAAAAAGGAAAATCAAAGAAGGGATAATTGTCCAAATATTTATGCTAAGTTCCTTTCAATGTACATGGTCTTTTTTCTTTCTTTCTCCAGTCTAAAATCAAGAGGAGAGGTTGCTGCATATCTTACTGTATTTATTTTTTAATTTATTTATTTACATTTATTTACTATACATCATTATAGCATACAAAATGAGATTTTCCATCCAGAATACACTGTATATTGGCT
>NW_006204341.1:954902-969681 GCF_000334495.1 Tupaia belangeri chinensis
TTCTGTATCTGTTGAGGTTCGATGTTCCAGATTGAAATCTGGGATGTAATACTCAACTCCAGCTTTTGGCCCTACAATTAAGTTGCCCATTTTCTTAGTTTCTGAACTCTTATTTCTGTGTGTCTGTATTTAATTTTCCTGATATAGCACTCCCTTGAGAATTTCTGGAGATCTGATCTGGTGCTGGTAAATTCTTTCAGGTTTTGTTTATCTGAGAATGTTCTCTTTTCTTCCCATATGAAGGATAATCTTGCCAGATACGGTATTCTTGGTTGAAATGGATTTACCCTTAACACTTTGAATATATTTTCCCATTCTTTCCTTGCTCGCTTTGTTCCCGCTGAGAGGTCTGCTGTTAGTCTGATGGGATATCCTTTGTAGGCAATCTGCCATTTCTCTCGCCAATCTTAGTATCTTATCTTAGTCTGTGGTTTTGGTCAATCTGGCTATAAGGTGTCTTGGAGAAGATCTTCTTGGGTTGATTCTATTTGGGGTCCTTTGTATTTCTTGGGACTGGATCTTTAAATGCCTCTCTAGGTTTGGAAACTTTTCTTGCAGGATTTCATGGAATAGATTATCAATGCCCTTAGGAGTCTCTTAACCTTCTGGGATACCAATTATACAGATGTTTAGATGTTTGATGATATCTAGTATTTCTCATATTTTATTCTCATGGGGGGAGCAATTTTTTCAGTATTCATGGTGGATTTTTCTAGGCTAGCAGTTTTCTCTTCTACATCTGAGATTCTATTTTCTGTATGATCTAGTCTATTTTTAATACTTTCAAGGGAAATTTTGACTTTCTGTATTGTAGCCTTTATCTCTAACAGGTCCATTTGATTCTTTTTTAAAGTGTGTAATTTCTTTTTTAGATCTTTCAAGAATTTTCTCACCTCCTGGAATTCATCATCTCCTTACTCCTTTCTCCTTTGTAGTTCATTGTCTCTCTTCTCTTCCATCTCTGTTAGCTTCACCATTATGAATATTCTAAATTCTTTATCAGACATTTCCATTTAACTGTCTGTGGATGAAAAAGAGCTATTCTTCTCCCTTGGAGGAGAGGTATTTTCTTGTTTTCCCATACTTCTTGTGGCCCTGTGGTGATTTCTTCTCCTTACTCCTTTCTCCTTTGTAGTTCATTGTCTCTCTTCTCTTCCATCTCTGTTAGCTTCACCATTATGAATATTCTAAATTCTTTATCAGACATTTCCATTTAACTGTCTGTGGATGAAAAAGAGCTATTCTTCTCCCTTGGAGGAGAGGTATTTTCTTGTTTTCCCATACTTCTTGTGGCCCTGTGGTGATTTCTAGTCATCTGATGGGTGGTGTGTTTCCTTCTAAACTTGAAGTTCTATCTGAGTGTTCAGGAGTGTGCAAAAAGAGGTGATCTGGAATCTCTTTGCCATTCTGTTTTTATCCCTTTGCACAGCAGATACAATAGATATTGAGGAATATGTTAACCCTAGTAGTATTTGGACGCTTGGCTATAGTTCCCTTAGATCCCTCTAGAACCACAGTGAATGGAGATTGAAGAGCAGAGAGATGAGATAAGAGAAAAACAAAAGTAAATAGAAACAACAACCAAGAAACAGAGAAAAAAAGAAGGAAAAAAATTAAAAACAAGTAAAAAATTATTTTAAAAAAGATCAAAAAATAGAAAACCACATGGCGCTTTCTCAGAAGCCATGAAGGTGCCTTCTTCTGAATGCCTGTCCCTTGCCTGCCCTGGGTGGGAGAGAGAGAGAGGATTATTAGCAAGATAAAGGTAAAGGAGGGGCTGAAAGTTGAGAAAATATTTTACCTTGAAAATTTTTAAAAAGGAAAAATTTCAAAAAAAGAGATGATAGAGACGGAGGCAGAGAGAAACAGAGATAGAGACAGAGACAGAGGGAATGTTTGATGGGCTTCCTACCACTCGAGTTTGTGGGCTGGATGCTGAATTATCAGTAGGCAATCTTCATTTCCCTTTTTTCCCTGAAATCACTAGTTCTCAGGAGCCATGAAGGTGTCTTCTTCTGAAGGACTGCCCCTTGACTCTCCACTCAAGTTTGTGGGCTGGAGGCTGAATTAGCAGTATAAAATCTTCATTTCTCATTTTTCCCTGAAATCACTAGGTCTCAGGAGCCATGAAGGTGTCTCTTCATATCTTACTTTATAACATTCACACCACTGTCTTATACTGTGTACATTTTAAAGCAATTTCATTTATCAAAATTGTTCAGCTAATTTTTAACTCTCTTTTGTACTATATTTTTAACTTCTGTGATTAAAATCTCAGTTATAGTAGAGACATCTCCATTTACTTTCATTTTACACTATTTCTTCCAGACCATATAATACACTTAATGATAATAAAATAGTAAAAAGTTATAATGTTTGCAGAAGTCTGTATTCTTCTAATGTTTCTATGTAAGTTAGTGAAGAGCATGGAGCAAGGGTAAGAATTTCCAAGCTAGTCTATAGATTTATTCCATCTTTTGAACAATTTTAATGCTCAACCTGAGTGAAATGGATTTTTCAGTTGGAAGTTACTAAAAAAAAAAAGAAGAAGAGATTTCCTTCAATGTATTTTTTACAGAGTTGAAAATCACTTTGATTACTTTAAAATGTAGTCAAGCCATATGCAAAAATCTAAGCTAAGTCTAAGCAGGCATAATTTCATACTTAGTCAGATTTGTAAATTATCTTCCATTACCTTATGGCAGAGAAGTGTGAATTGCTCTAATATTGATTATGCTATCCCACATCAAACCTGCTGCCCTGACAATTTTATAGGAGACTCTAAACAGCTTATGCTCTTTCATCTTAATTACCAATAAGCACCTTCAATAGGTGATGGTCTTTTGATTCTTACACCCATTGCCACATCATTTATTCTGTATCTTTGATAAGTGTCATAGACTTTACCAAACCTGGTTAAGATGCTAAGTTTTTCTATTTCAAATAATGCTATCTAGTTTGACTCCTCTCTTGTTCCATTTGATAAGAAAGTTGGCATTATAATGAGAGAATGGGTAACTAGTATCAGTAGTCACAATTGGATTTCAGACTGAAAAATAAAGTAAACCATGACATTGCATAATTTCTCATTTTTTGTTCATTAGGTATATCTACATTTGCTTGATTTAAAAAGTGAAATAATACTTTCAATGCCTGATGTGAAATTTCATTCAGAGATCTGAGATTCATGCTGTGTTCTTTCTGCCTCTCTTATCACTGCTAGTAATAAAAATTCTGCAACCAGAACTTAGCTGGAAATTTGGCTGATTATGCATGAGCCACAACAGAAAGCACTTTGGCTCTTCCTGAGTGGTCTTGGTGTTGAATTCTTAATGAGATCAAAAACATACTCCATCAGACAATTAATATATGATTGAAAGATATTTATAGGTGGCATGTATGGCATTGCTGCAACACTTGGGATTTAGTACACCATTTCTGTATTAATTTAGGGTGGTCTAAGCAAAATAGCAGAGATAGGAAAAGAGATACAAACAAGAATTCACATTAAGTTATATCAACTGAAAAGAACCCAGAGATGTCAAAAATACCATTGTCCAATTTATTAATTTGATTAATAAACTGTTTCAAACCTGTATGAATGTGGGAAACAGCATATTTCATCAAAAGCATATATATGTATGGTTGGTTTATCAATGATTCTTAACTTATAACTAAAAAAGTTTTCAAAGACAAAAAAGTAGAATATATCCTTTCTGCTAATGACTATTGTATTTGGTATTGCTTTGTTCATTTGGCTGTACCTCAATCAGTGACAAGCTGGGTAATCAAACAACATAGTATCTGATCCCTTACTCCATCTTTAACAGCAAGTCACTGAATTATTCATCTGTCCCCACCATGGTGATTCATGCAAGGTCCCATAGTTTTTTAGCAAATTATTCATTCTTTACCCTGTCAAATTCCACCCCAAATATTATCTAACTACCCTTTCTCTTTTATTATCCCAATAGAAGTGTTTTCCATACATAAACCCTTAAAGACTTACGTGATCTCCATTTCTGTTATAGGTAGTTGAGTTTCATTTCTAATACAATGTGGGACTCTACATAAAAGAAGCCTACAGGATCCTGCCTTTATATGCAAGAAACAAGGCAAAGAACATATGATCATAGACCTTTAGAGCACGTCTTCCATGTGCCACACATACTACTAAACAGACAGTTATTATCCAATTCAGTCCTTAAAATAGTCCATATAGCACTTTCAGTATCATTTTACAAATGAAGAAAATTTCAACTGAATTTTGCAAAACTTCAAATCATGTACACTGTGCTGCATCCAAAACATTCACCTAACTGATAGAAGGGAAAACACACTGAGCAGATTGTGAAAAGCAAAAAGTTTGGGAACCAGCAGTTAGTGTATTGGCTATGTCGCTGGACTCCCACGTAGTCGACCGCGGTTCGTGTCCCGGACCCGGTGGCTTAAAACTCACGCCGGGCGCGTGTGCGTGCGTGCCCAAGATCCCGAGAGGAGAATGGAGGAGAAGGGATTGCGGCGTGACCATCCCCCGGGGGGTGATTTCTCGCTTTCTGTCTCTATGTCTCTGTCTGTCTATCTGGCGAGCGCACGTGCCCTACAGTGAAAATCTCTCAAAAAAAAAAAAAAAAAAAGCAAAAAGTTTGGTAGGGTACTGATGTCTTTCCAAATAGGAACAAAGCACAAAGTGAGAAACAGTCATTTAATACAGGAGATAGAATAATGTTCAATAGAGTTATTTTATGAAACAATACAGACCGTATCCCTACAGCTGGCCTCTGGCTTAATCATTATGAGGACCCTAACCAGTTGATGTAATCAATTTGCTAGATTTCCACTCTACTGAAAGATGAAACTGGTGGTTTTGTTATCAGGTATATCTACCCTGAGAGGACAAATAAAAAGTACATGACAATAAATGAAAGGTGACTGACTAGATTTCCAAGCAATTAAGTGAAATCCACCTTTCCTAGTGGTCATACATGGAATGTAAGTAAATTAGTTACAGAGGACATAGGATTCTGAATAAGAAATAGTATAAATAATGTCAGAAGATATGTTCATGATGGATACCTATTTTGTTCTGATGTAATTGTTCCATTTAGTATTGAGTGGCACATACTGATAATTGAGAATGTGGCAGAGAAGAGTAACAGAAGGACTGGACTTAATGAATTCAGGGAAAGAACTGAGTTTGTGATCTAGTTCTATTAAATATCATGCCATACCCTTCTATAACATTCAAATAATGTAATTAAAAACATCTAATATTATCAAATTAGCAGTTATTAGAAATGTGAACATTAAAAAAAAAGTAGGCCCATCTTCTTTGGCATAGTAGGTAGCATAAAGGACTGCAAAACTGGAAGCCACATGCTAAGGGTGGTTTTAGTTCCATGTTCAGATGGCTTAAAAATCACATATGCCCGGGAACAGCAGTTAGCGTAATGGCTATAGCACTGGACTCCCACGTAGTCGACAGCAGTTCGCGTCCCGGACCCGGTGGCTTAAAACTCACGCCGGGCGCGTGTGCGTGCATGCCCAAGATCCCAAGAGGAGAATGGAGGAGAAGGGATTGCAGCATGGCCATCCCCCCTGGGGGGGTGATTTCTTGCTTTCTGTCTCTCTGTCTCTCTGTCTGTCTGGTGAGCACACACACCCTATAGCAAAAATCTCTAAAAAAAAATCACATATTCCCAGGCATCTTCGTACATGTACACACTTGCACTTTATTATAAATTTTTTAAAAAATCCAAAAGAAAGGTAAGAAACATTAGGTTTCTGAGCCAGTCAGACAGCATAGTGTGTAAGGTGACTGGATCCCACATGACTGACTGTGTAGTTTGAGTTCTGGATCTGATGACTTGGTGAACACACTGGGCATTCATGCCCAAAGCCCTGAGAGGAGAGTGGAGAGAGTTATTCTCTCTCTCTCTCTCTCTCTCTCTCTTTCTCCCTTCTCTCTGTCTCACTCTGGTGAACACACACATGCTATAGCAAAAAACTATTAAAAAAAAGAATTACTGTGCCAGGTCATTTATATATGTTATTTTATTTTATACTCACATTTAATCTTTGAGTTTTCTGTTCTCTAAAGATAATGAAATTAAGTCCTAGAGAAGTTAAATGAACAGCCCTAAGTTATATATCTGAAAAACTGGTCAAATGAAGATTCAAGCCCTAAAATTTACAAGTGCATCAATAATGTTGAAACATAAAGAAGGCAGAGGCAAGGGAAGAAGTGACTGATAAGGAATGAGTCTAAAGAAATAGATAGAGATCAGACCACAGGAATTATGTATGGAAGTTTAATTGTATAAAAATGGCAGGGTACTGAAAAATTCTAAGAGGGGAGGAGAGTTTAGATTTACATCAAAAAGGTAGATTCCTAATATTATGAGGGCTATAAGAGTATGAAGAATTATGACTAGAGAAATGCTCAGAACTAAGGCAGCATTGGTAGGAAAGGAAAATAGAATAGGGACTATACTGCAAATGAATTTTCAAAGAAAGAATTAATAAGTATAAAAATAGGCAGTGAGAGGGAGGGAGGAGTCTATGAAGACTAAGCTTCTAACTTGAATTTCTATTAGAGAGCTTTTATAATACATAGAGATTAATAAAAGAAGAAGATATGTTTGTATGGGGTCATAGTGAGTTTACATTCAGAAATGTTGAGTTTAAGTTGATACCAGAAAACCCAAGTGAAGATTTCTAGCAGTTATTTGGATGCATAGGGTCATAGCTAAAGAAATAGATATACATTTATTATATGAATTTAAAATCAGGGATTTTTAGACAGCAGTTAAAATTGCAGAAGAGGATGAGATAGTTAGAGGAAAGTATGAAAAATGTAAAGAAGACTGACAAAATCCTGCAGGACACTATGGTTTAAATAGCAGATGGGGGCCAGTCCATGACGGTTAAGGAACTGTATCTCACATGACCAATTTAATAGTTCTGATCTCAGACCTGGTGGCTTGAGAAACATCCTGGGCAAGTGTACGTATGTGTCCAAAATCCTGAAAGAAGGGTAAAACGGGAGAGAAGAGATTGTGGCATGACCATTCCTTTTGTGTGTGGGGGAAAACAGTCATTGCTTTTTCACTTTCTCCCTCTCTCTCTCTCTCTGGCAACACATGTATCTTCTGGTGAATGAAAATAAATGAATAAATAAAATAAATGGCAGGAAGAGTAAGGGGAAAGGACACAGACCTAGCATCTTCTATGGAAAGAGCACTTAGCCAGGTGTTTTACACATAGGCAACAGTGGAGAAAGTGGGAACACCTATAAGACAGTCTCAAGATGGAGGCAGTTGTCAACCAAGTCAAATGTCAAAAATCGATTTTTAAAAAATATCCAATACATTTAGCAGTTAGTAGATGATTGGTGGCCATTTAAGGTAGTAGTGTGGGAGGAAGTCAGAATGATATGAGTTAGGAGTTGAGAAGTATAGGCAATTATTGAGACTTTTTTTTCAAGAAGCTTGGTTATAATAAGGATCACTGGTTGTTTTTAAAAGCTGCCTGCATAAGGGCCAGCCCGTGGTGTGGTAGTTAAGGCAGCTCGATCCCACATGGTCAACTGCACTATTCCAGTTCAGGAACCAATGGCTTGAAAAACACACTGGGCACTTGAATATGCATCCCCAAAATCCCAAGAGGAGAATGGGGGAGAAGGGATTGTGGTGGTGATCATGCTCCACGGAGGGTGTTTTCTCACTGACCTTATCTCTGTCTCTTTGCCTCTCTCCATCAAGTGCATATGCCTCCTGGCAAATTAAAAATAAAAGCTGCCTAAGTGATTCTAAGGAGCATCTAAAGTGGAGAACCACTGCCCTAGATGCCCACATAGACCTTTGCCACTCAAATTTCTAGAAGATGGATTTTTTGGGGTGGCAAAATGCACATAAAATAAAATTTGCCATTGCAACAACTTTAAAGTGTGCAATTCAACTCACTAAATCCATTTTCAATGTGTGGAATCATCACCATTATCTAGTTCCAGAATGTTCCCATCACTTCAAAAGGAGACCTTGCACCCATTACACTTACATCTCATTCTTTCAGGCCCTTAGTCAATGACAATAACTAATTTTATTTCTGTCTCTATAGAGTTGCCAATTCTGGGTATTTTCTATATAAGGGGTGATATAATATGTGGTCATTTGTGACTGACTTCTTTTACTTAGCATAATGTATTCAAGGTCCACCCACACTGTAATATGTGTCAGCACTTTGTTTCTTTTTATGGTTAAATAACGTTCCATTGCATGGATATACCAGAGTTTGTTTATTCATTCATCTGTCGATGGACACGTGGGTTGTTTCCACCTTTTGGCTATTGTGAATAAGGTTGCAATGAAGGCAAATATGCAAAAAAAATAGTAATAATAATAAGGGAATGCCTAGATGTGGAGACAGCAACGTACATTATAGCAGCCTTTAGATTGTAAGACAGAAGTAAATTTGACCATAAATCTCCCTTTTCTGTTACTATACCACCAACCACATGAAGATATTGTTGTAATCCTTGGACCCCCTCTGGACTACAAGTTGACTTTAACAATTTGATCAGCTTCAGAACAATGGTCATGAGTCAATGTATTATCTTCTAAACAACTTTTCATGAGGGTCCCTATGTGTACATATTTACTTTTTGCTTGAGTTAATGGTCCTATGGTTCCTATAATGTGTCTGTACAGGTCTATTTTGTATCATTATATACAAGACTGGAAATCCAGGTTAGTTATACTTTGAGTAATCCAAACAATTCAGAATTTCCTGCCCTGCTCTGTGAGAAATTTTACAATGACCTGTCACTCTTAAATAGCACCACTTGACCCAGCTTATGCTAAATTTATATCATAAAACAAGGAAAAAATATTGGTTAGAACAATGATTTTAGTTGGGTTTAAAAGTGTGATTTATGCTAAAATATCACTTAAATTTAAAGTATCCAATTTTCTCCCATCTTCATTTCTTTCTGTCTCCCTCCCCCAACTCCCCCATTCTTCACAACTACTGGCAATTTGATGACAAATTTTGTGCATTTCGCAAGCTGTCTTTTGCTATCTGCTTTTTATTTCCCTTTCCTACTGTGTTTAGAGTCACCAAAGAAGATGGAAAGAAAATGTTTTTGCACTCATTATTTTTCTTTTGTCATTATCAAAAATACTAACCATTGTGTGAAAAAGTAGCTTTCTTTTCCCACAAATTCCTAATGTGCTGATTGAATTGAGATGTATGATCTCCCTAAAGCTTAGACTCCTACCCCCATCACCACCACAAATGCTATTGTCTATGTATCTATGAGTCACACACATGAGTCTAAAGATAGGTTTTTGCAAAATAATAATTAATGTGTGTTTTTCATATTTGACAAACAATGGTATTTATACTTATTAAAGCTTTGCTTTCAACTTTTAATTAGTCTTTATAATAATAATTAATATTTTGTGCTGCAAACTCGGCAATCACTAGCTTTAGAGAAATATAGAAATTTGGTAATTAGCATTCAAAATGCTAATGAAAATATGAAAGTACTGAAGTTACAAATAGATGTAATGGTCATCACTGACTGTATTGTCAAATTTATATTTGTTCATCTTCTAGAAGCAAACAAATTTACTATAGCAAGAGAATTAAAAATTGGAATGCCAAAAATTTGGACGGTGAAGAAAGAAAAGTACCATTGGTCAATTGACATAATTTATTGCCCACCATAAAGAATGGTTATTTTCAGCTGCTATCTATAACAATTCACCATGAATTTTGCATTTCTAATTATCTCAACCATTGTAACTGAGATACTAGAATTTAAAAAAATAAATGTATGGTGAATTTACATTGGATTAAACTACATGTTGTTTATATCATTTAGAATGAAGAGCAAGTTTCACAAAATCAAGTTACTGGCAGGATGCTGCCATCACGAAAATGTCTGAAACCACTGGGCTACAGCTTGGTGTGCATAAATTCTGTTTTGAAGACTTACATAATTCTCTCGGTGGTGGTCCAAATCCAAATCAGATCACATCATAGAAGAATGATTTTGTATTCTCTGTGCTAGTTTTAAACTTCCCACATTGTTTTATCAGTCAACAATTTAATAAAAGTTTATACACACACACACATATATATATATACACACACAGATATTCTCATAAAATGAATAAGATTAGCAGGGTGATGTGATTGATGAATGACATTTCAAAACCACATGAACAAATCTTTAAGACCACATGACCAGAAATTGCTTAGCCACATTACTATTTCTCATTTTAATACAGCCATAAAAATCTTTAGCAGCACCCTCCACAGTATTTGCCTTAACCCTCTAGTTACAACAGATATCTAAAGGAGTTTAGCTTAGAGTAAAACAGGAAAGTCATAATTTCAGGGAGTGAGAAAGAAAACATTTTCCTCTCTTCAGAGAAAAATTGTTAGCCTTTTGCACTGGGCTCAAATCAGGAAGAAAATACACACACACTCACAAGCGAGTTTTTAACTGAAAGGTTAGTTTTTCTGCAAAGTCGGAATTCTACTTGAATCACAGAAACTTCAAACAGTCTACAGGCAGTCTTCAGAGATCTGGATAAAGTTGCAAGGCTATTAAAAAATGCTATGGGCTTTAGATTTTGACAGGGTTCAAATCCTGATACTTTCATTTGAAAGTATAATTTTCAAAGGAGAAACGGGGATGGCTATAAGAAAGTAAACAATTTTATTTCTCTTGACTGATTTTAGTGAAAAGTGTTAGGTCTATTTAAGAAGACTGAGTATCTGTGACATGACAAAAACATTGTTTAAATGGTGTGTAATTAAATGGTCACAGAAAAATGAAGGACAATTAAAACAGTATATATTCCAGCCAGTATCTTACATGAACATATTTGAATATCAGTAGTGAGGAGATGGTCAAGTAATTTCCTTCTATATAAGCTGCCTCTTCAACATAGGCATTAGGGTCAGATTAAAGCTTGAAGAAAAGTTGCTGTGGTACTCTGTTTTTGTTCTTTATCTGAAGGGTGCAAAAAGTATTCATCAAGCTATGGCGCTAAAAAAGGGGTTCCCATAAGTCCCAACTGCAGGAGTACATGCTATTGAGACCCTATGCTCCACAGTCTGCAGCCATACAAGAGGTCTGGGTTTGATTCCCAGTCCAACCTAAAGGTCAGGCACAGTGGTGTGCAGTTGTAGTCCCAGCTGGGAGACTGAGGCAAGGGGATTATAACACAATAAGACCCCGTCTTTAAAAAAATAAAAAAGAAAAAAAGAAAGAAAGAAAGAAAGAAAGAAAGAAAGAAAGAAAGAAAGAAAGAAAGAAAGAAAGAAAGAAAGAAAGAAAGAAAAAGAAAGAAAGAAAGAGAGAGAGAAAGAGGGACCAGCAGTTGGCATAATGGCTATATCGCTGGACTCCCATGTAGTCGACCATAGTTCAAGTCCAGGACTCGGTGGCTTAAACTCGTGCCAGGTACATGTGTGTGTGTGTCCAAGAACCTGAGAGGAGAATGGAGGAAAAGGGATTGTAGAGATCCCGCCTGGGAGGTGATTTCTTGCTTTTTGTCTCTCTCTCTCTTTCTGGTGAGCGCACACACCCAATAGCAAAAACCTCTCCAAAAAGAAAAAAAAAAGAAAAAGAAAGAATAAGGAGGAAGAAAGAAAGGGAGAGAGAGAAAGAAGAAAGAAAAAAAAAAAAGAAAGAAAGAAAGAAAGAGAAAAAGAAAAAGAAAATAATCAATTTTTTCTTCTGATGAAGACATGGCTTTTTCATGCCTCCATGTAACCCTAATAAATGATAGGGTCTACATGACCCAAACTATGAAATGAGTTGCATCTAGAAGAATGATAAATCTAGAAGACCTGGGCTATCCCAAAAGATTTATGCACCACTTCACAAAGAAAGCTTAACAGAAATGTGATGTATGCATATTCCTTTATGCTAAAAGCTCCTTGGCATAAAAATTGCTCAGAATCTTCTCTGCCCTCTCTCACCTACTAATTTTTTTCATTGCCATAATGATTTCTCTGTTCATTTCCTCCTACCTGGCCCTGTGGAAGCCTTTTTATCAGAAGTTGTTTCCAGTAGATCTCTTCCCATCCACAAGCCACTCAAGCTCTATATCTCAGGACTAATGTACTGCTCAAGAGAAACTGGGTCTCACATAGTAACTATGGTTCAAATCTCCATCCTGGTCAGCCTGAAACATGGCTGGGCATGTGCACCAGTGTCCAGAATCCAACAAGTTGGAGGACTGGAGGAAGAAAATCATGGCATGGCCAGATCCTATAGAGAGTGCTCATATCTCTCTTTCATATGTGCATCCATACACACTATTATGAATAACAAAAATTTTGTAGGTTTTTACCATAGGGCATGTGTACTCACTGGAGAGAGACAGAGCAAGACAGTGAGAGAGAAAGTGAGATATAATCCCCCGGGGAAGATGATCATGCCACAATCCTTTCTCCTCCATTCTCTTCCTGGGATCACAGGCGTGCATGCACACATGCCTGGCATGATTTTCAAGCCACTCGGTCCAGTACTGCAGTCAACCATGTGGGAGTCCAGCGTCTTAACCACTGTGTCACGAAATTTTGAGTGAACAAGAATAACTAATGATCTATAAGCTCCATCCCTTTTTTTTTTTTTTTCCTACTTTGAAGAACATTTCCAAAAGCTACAGTTACTCCGTTGGTAAATACAGTTCATCTCTTATTCTGACTACTCTCTCAAGAGAAATTCTTACAAAACATCTCTCATTACATTTGAAACCCCAAAAGTACTTAACACATTCCTAGGGTCATTTTAGGTATTTAAAACTATGAGGGTACTTCAAAAAGTTTGTGGAAAAAATGAATTAAACTCTTAGTTTATTTTTATACAAAAGTTTTAAAATCTATGCTTTTTCAAAAACAGTATACACTTTCTATTAGTTTTTGGAAGACCTATTTTTTGGCAGAAGAAATGTGCAAATGTTACCAGTTTCTTATTCCAGAAATACTTCATCTAGCTCATTTTTTTCCTGTGCCATATTAGCAAAAAAGAAGTACCAATGTACTTTCTTCTCTATGGGAAGTGTTAAAACAGATTCATATCCTAAGGTACCAAAAATACAGTGCATGAGTTCAACACTGCAGGGATGTTAAAACACTATGCAGGCCTATAAAAATGTTGTTCTGCATATCAAACTGACAATGCTGTCAACCACATTAACCTGTGCAGCAGCCTTTCTCAGAATTATGTCCCTCTTTCTGATATCCCTGGGCTAAAAGAACATTCACAAATGAATGCATACATATGCACACACACACACACACACACACACACACACACACACACTCACACACACCACTCCTATGAAAATGCTAAGTGAACATTAACATAAAAAGCATAAAGGAAACAAAAATTGCCCTGGCCTCACTGGTGCACATGGTAGCATAGTGATCTGCAGTGCTAGAAGTCACACGGCTAGCCCTGAGGGTTTGATTACTGAGTCAATCTGAAACATACCAAATGTATGTGTGCTCAAGATTCTAATGAGCTGGAGGGCTGGGGAAGGGGATCATCATGTCATGAGATTGTGTCAAGGATGTCTCTCTCTCTCTCTCTTGCTTTCTCTCTCTGTCTCCTGTTCTCCTTCATGAAACAAATAAAACTTACGAAACAAAGAAACCAAAAATCATTTCTATAAAATTAAGGCAATATATTTTTATTGCTACACATGTAATTTTAATCACGTTGGGCATAGTTTAATAATGCAAGGGTTTGTTATTACTTGAACACACAACAAATGAGAGTGATGAAAGGCAAACTAGAAATGGTCTCAATGAATGCTAACAAAAAAAAAAAATCATGAAATCATGCTGCGTGAGCCCAGCTAAAACCTACGCTATCTAACCTCAGCTGTTCTTCCACTGCTGGTGGCAGTCCTTTCATTCCTTTTTACTGACTTCCCATTGTGTATCTTACAGCGACTTTTCCAGGTACGCTTTTTCCACATTCCCAAGTGCATAGATCTTGTTCTGTCTTCAAAAACACTCCTAAGAGATACCTGACTTTCCACTTGCTTGAAAAGATTGAAGGGAAATATACTGCTGTGTCTTTTCTCCTCCCCACATCAAAACATTATTTTCCTAACTGTTATAAAACCCCAAGAAAGATGCCCTCCTCTCCCACTGTTAATCACATCACTTTTACTCTTGATTCCATCTTATCCTATTTCCACTAAAACCTTGCCCCATCATTCATATCAGGCATCATTAGCTCAAAGTTTTCAACTAGCCCAAAGACTTTTTTGTTTGGTCTGCACACAATATTTTTTTGTAATGCATTTAGAAAGCATACACACTCTTGATTTCATCTTAACTCTCCCAACCTTCTTACATTCCTTGCCTCTCCTCTGTCTTCAGTCAATTATCTGCCTAGATTGTAGTATTTTATTGTGCCTTCCTATTTGTCCTAATTATCTGCAAAGAAAACTCTTTTCCACAAACTTACTTGGGGCTGGCCCTGTAGCATAGCAGTGAAGCACTAAACATAGGAAGCCTGATCCCACATGGCCAAGAGTGATTCAAATCCTGGCTCCAGTGACTTGAACAATATTCCAGGTTCATGTGCATGTGTGCCCCAAATCCTGATGGGATACAGAAATGGAGAAAAAGGATTGCGTTGTGACCATGCCCCACTGGAGGAGGATACTTCCTCTCCCTGCACTCTGGTGAGTACAGGAGTCTTCTGGCAATAAAACAAAGAAATAAATAAAAGCAGGAA
>NW_006204341.1:969712-983949 GCF_000334495.1 Tupaia belangeri chinensis
AGGAATGAAATTCTTAGGTCAGATGGTGGCAAAGTGGATCTACATGGGAAAGATCCTGAGTCTCTGTCCTGTTAATGAATGTTTTGTTTGTTTGTTTATTTGTGTTTTTTGGAGAGGTTTTCGCTATAGGGCGCGTGCGTTCGCCAGACAGAGAGAGACATAGAGACAGAAAGCGAGAAATCACTCCCCAGGGGGGATGGTCACGCCACAATCCCTTCTCCTCCATTCTCCTCTCGGGATCTCGGGCACGCATGCACACGCGCCCGGCGTGAGTTTTAAGCCACCGAGTCCGGGATGCGAACCGCGGTCGACTACGTGGGAGTCCAGCGGCATAGCCATTACGCTAACTGCTGGTTCCCTCCTGTTCATGAATGTTGAGTGCTCAGGCACACCTATGGTCTGGGCCAATTGAGATCAAGGCTGGATTATGGCATGAGGGTCCTCTTGGGAGTTGACTGTCTCTTTGTCTCTCTGTCTATCTCTCATATAAAAAATAAATAAACTTTTAAAAGAAGAATTAGATTCAAAAGGTAGGGACTGGCAGGTGGTGTGGTGGTTAAAGTTGCTGGATTTCCACATGGCCAACCGCGGTTCAAGTCCCAGACCTGGCAGCTTGCTTTCTCACTTTCCCTTTCTCCCTCTCTCTGTCTCTGTCTGGTCAAATTAAAAAAAAAAAAGTAAAAAACAATAACCTATAGAATTAAATAAATAATTTTTTTTAATTCTAAAGGTGATGAAAAAGCATATTCATGAATTATAGATCTGACTCCTACTTACCAACTTCAAACACATACTTTTAACTAAAGACTCAGTTCCTCTATTTCTTTTTTTAGATTTATTTATTATCACTTCCTTTTGTTTATTTGTATATTAAATCGCTATACATCATTTAGATTGTGAAGAGACTTTACTCAGCATGATTTACACCTCAGTCCAGCCTAGTTGAGACTACCATACACATCCTCATATTGATATCTTCTCTGCCTACTGTATCAGTTTGTTTTTAACAAAATCAAGGAGTAATAGTAGATTCTAGTATTTAATGTCTGCTATGTACCAGGTTCTGTGTTGAGTGATTTTCATATATTATCTCATTTACTTCTCACAATAATCATATGAATAATATGCCATTATTATCATCATGTTATAAGAATGAAACTAAAACTTAATGAATTTAAGTAGCTGAGATTACACAAGATGAAAATGGGAGAGTCATGAAAAATATATTACTCACTCTTTTCTGGCAGGAACCATGGAGGGCATTCAAGAGAAGAAAAGAACTGTTCCCGCTGTAGCAGAAACCAAGAAAAAGGTTCCTGCTGTAGTGGAAGCCACCAAGTAAAAGGTTCCTGCTGTGCCAGAAACCCTTCTGAAAAAGCGAAGGAATTTTGCAGAGCTGAAGATCAAGCATCTGAGAAAGAAGTTTGGTCAAAAGATGCTTCAAAAAGCAAGGAGGAAGCTTATCTATAAAAAAGCTAAGCACTGTCATAAGGAATATAGATTTGTATACAGAACTGAGATTCGCATGGCCAGGATGGCAAGAAAAGCTGGCAACTTCTATGTACCTGCAAATTGGTGTTTGTCATCAGGATCAGAGGTATTAGAGGAGTGAACACAAAGGTTCAAAACATATTTCAGCTTCTTCATCTTCGCCAGATCTTCAATGGCACCTTTGTTAAGCTCAACAAGGCCTCAATGAACATTCTTAGAATTGTGGAACCATATATTGCATGGGGGTACTCAAACCTGAAGTCAGAAAATTAATCTGCAAGCGTGGTTATGGCAAAATCAGTAAGAAATGAATTGCTTTAACAAATAACTCTTTGATTGTTTGATCTCTTGGTAAATTTGGCATCATTGGCATGGAGGATCTGATTCATGAAATCTATACTGTTGGAAAAGCTTCACAAAAGCAAATAACTTCCTGTGGCCCTTCAGTTATCTTTTCCATGAGTTGGAATTAAGAAAAAGACCACCCATTTTGTAGAAGGTGAAGATACTGGTAACAGGAAAGACCAGATACACAGACTAATTAGAAGAATAAACGAAGGTTTCCGCTATGATTATTTTGTCATCTAGTCAGTAAATAAACAAAGTGGTTATTTTCAGACTGCCCCAAAAATGCATATTATCCACATGAAAATATTTGGGTATTTCTTTTATGCTCAGGTTTGAATATATGTTGATTTTCATAAGTTTATCAGTCTAATGTAGAAACAAATTAACATAGTTACTAGCATTGTCTGTCCCCTCCAGTCATTTAGCTGTCTAGATGTAAACCTTAACAGTGCATTATCCAGTATTCTAGAACCATGTAGAACTTCTTATCTAGTCATAAGTCTATCTTCCTATTCCTTAACACTGGCCTAATTACTTGTAAGAGTAGACAGATGGAAGAGGATGTATGTTTTATCCCTGAGTATAGCCCTTTGCTGGTCCAGCGGATGAATTACCAAGTGAGAGCAGTGCTCTTGCAATTTATCCAGAGGTATAAACTTCAATTTCTCCTTGTTTCTTTTTCACTAAATTCTATGAATTAAAACTGATAAGAAAATTGCAGTTATCTTTCAATTCTGAATCACCTTAATTATCAACACCAACCAGGACAGGAAACTTACCAATGAAACTGCTGTGCTCATATAAAGCTGCATTAACTAAAAAGGTCAACCTTGCTTTGCTATCTTCTAATTTTTAAAATATCCACACTGACTTTTATAGAGAAAAGCACAAAAGACTGCCAACTGGAAACAAAATAATTCACCAAGGTATTTAAGTCCTTCAGGCGTCCTAACTGGCTAAATGATCACTATTGATAGAGCAGATCTAAAGCATAAGCAAAGTGGTTTGATTTCAAGAATTTAGGGAAGACCTTCTGTTTCTCTCCCAAAATCTACGTTCTTACTGTAGCCTGAGCTAAAAATGCCTATAAACCAGGATCAAGGTTTTCATTCTACATTGAGAGTTAAGGCTGAAAATGTGAAATCTTTCAGGAGAAACAACACATAATTTACCTTATTCACAGTGAAGTAAAAATGACTGATGTCAGATCTTCCCCTGAAAGCAGATTATATTTTTTAAAAACTTTGCCAGAGGGCATGTGCTCACAAGAGAGAGAGAGAAAGTAAAGAAGCACCTCCAATAGGGAATGGTCATGCTACATTCTCCTTGATCTTTCTCCTTGATCTATTCTTACCCTCAGTATTTTGGGCACTCACACACATGCTCCTAGCATGTTTTTCAAGCTTTTGAGTCCAGACTTAAAGTGCACTGTTGTCCATGTGGGATCCAGCTACCTTAACCACCACACCATGGGCTATCCCAAAAGAAGATTTTTTTAAAGAAGATGACATGTTGCAGGGACTGCCTTTATTCAGGCTTCTAATTTTCCAGTCTTGCCAAAAACTGATAGAATCTGGTTCATTATCAGGTTCACCAACCTTAGTGGTTGGTTATTTTCCAGGAAGCCTCAGAAAACTCCAAACATGAGGCAAAGCGTTGGTTCCATATCAAGATCCATTTTACTGTTGTTATCTCATATATACTACTCAGACTCTGCTTTTTTTCCTGATCTTTTGTGGTGCAGGGTGTTAGAGTTTCTGACTCTGTAATTACGGTTCAAGTTCATAGTCTCTAAATTAATTGTTCACTCTGTTCTTTAATATTCATTTAATATTAAATATCTGACCACCTGGTTGCCTAGTCTTCACCCCAGATTGTCTCTTCTTAAATTAACCCCTCCCTGAATTAACTCGGAACTCCTTGTTCCAAATAGACCACGAGCCTGATTAGGACATCTCTGCCTTCCCACCTATCCCTTAGTCTATTCTATTTTTGCCTCAGGTTTCAACAAATCTTGCTGTTTTTGTCGAAATAAATATAAAATATTGATAAGCTCACCATAGACCAGAAAGATTGATACAAATATGAACCTTTCTTGTCTTACTTAAGAGATCATGATGCTACCCAACCAACTAGGTACAGACCAGGAACAGCTGCTCACAGTCAGAAAAGCTACTGGGACTCAAAAGGTTTGTCCTGAAGGAAGACTTTCTTACCAGTGACATCATCCAGAAGACACCTAGGTCTGCTCGAAACGCAGTCTCCCTAGTGTGTTCAGTGATAAGACTTTTATAGAGAAATACTTCTCATGGGCATTTCCCATCAGGACCTTGTATACAGATGAAGGACTGAAACTTGTGCAGTTCTTATTGGTCAACACAAGCTGCAGTCCCATTGGTCCATTATTGAAACTGGTACTTTTCTGATTGATCGCTGGACCACAGAGCCACACTCCTTCACTGCATTAAGGGACAAACTTGGGTCACTCAGCCTTCCCAGTGCATGCCCGTAGTGTTTGCAGGTTATAGCAATGACACTGGCAATCATGGAAGTATACTAAGTAGTAGTTATAGTATATGAGCACTAGAGTCAATTCTGCTTTCTAATTCAAACTTCATTTACTAGTTTCATAGTAGGATAGCTCTTAGCTTTCTCTTATATAAAATGTTGATAACAATAGTGTATATCTCACAGACATTAAATATAAATATAAATTTTTAAATTATAATTAATTTCATAAATATAATTATGATCATAATTATAGGTAAAGAGCATAAGCATATGAAAGTGCTCAATAAATGTAAGTTATTAATACAAAGGAGCTAGGCTATTGCACAGTTAATCTCTTTGATTTTGGCTGAGAAGAAAAATAAATCTCAATTCCAAGTGACTGTCAAGAAGGTCTGAGGTTGCATCCAGTTTGTTCAGGACACTAATATGTTTAAATTGAGTTTACTAACTATTGAGAACAATGTCTCAATGATTGATTTAAGCACAATCATTTTCATCTCTTTGTGTTTCAGTTGTTTAAGCTGTGTTCTCCTAGTTGTTAGAAATTGTTTTATTTCCTTTGCATTCCTACTTTCTTTCACTTTAATGGCATTTTGCCAAGCTGTTCAGCTTTGCTCTGAAGACATAGAAATGTGTGTCTGTTATTATACCACTTTCCCAGCGTAAAGGATATTTAGTTTTGATTTTTAAAGAATGCTTGGAGGTAAGGTCACATATTTTAATAATATTTGGTATGCAAGAGAATTCAATAAGATGTATATTTTGCTTTCAGGGAACAGAAAAGTCAAGTTTCAAAGGCCTCCATGAACCCATATGTTTTGGCTGTTGAATTAAGCTCTACACAGTGATACTAGCAGGGGGTCAGTGGAGAACTCTTTTCTCATGCTATCTGACTTTAGAAAAACAAATACAAATCAGCAGGTTTTCTGGGCCAATGACATTCTCTTTCATCAGGGTAACCTGACACACATGTATCTCCACAAACAGATTGTACTCCTGGGGGATCCCAGTGCAGACTCAGCTAACAAATAATATGAAGGCATTCTGACCAAAGAATAGTCATGTGACCTTGATACTGTATTCACTAAGGAAGAAAAAAAAAAAAGAAAAAAAGCAAGCAGCAGCAACAAGGAAACTCAGGAGACAGCAAGCTCAGTCTGGTAAAGGGCAAACCATTAGCAGATTTAGACTACTTAATCCTTTCCTCATGCCCAGATACAGCCTCTATGAATCTAGAAAGCACATTTTAAATAAATACTATATTAGGAGTTATCAACTTATAACAAAGCAGCCAACAGAGCCAGAAAACACAGGGATAAACAATTAGAGATGAGGCGTCTCGAATTGAGCTAGAAGGTCAGACAACTATAAAGTAAAACTCTAGCAATATTCAGTGACAAGGTCTTAAAGCAACTAGAGGTATTAAGTGAAGGACACATGGCGAGATCAGTAGGGGAGGGAATACAGACTTTGTAATGTTCTTACCAGTAACACGCATTGCAGGAAGAAACCATGTCAGCAGTATTATCTTTTAACATGAAGGACAATGAGATACCGAACAGCTGTTTCACATTTCTAAAGCCATTCCAATCTCAATGAAACGTACTTGGGAAGAATTTGGAAAATAAACCCTACCCCAAACCTTAATATAATGAGAGAAATATCATTAGAAACAAATTGGCTGCTTGGGGCTTGTTTTTACCTCTTGGAGATAGTAAAAGGTCCTAGAATCACAAATATTGATATCATTGAACTTTTGATCTCAAAACATTATGCAGAAGCTCAGCAGCTACTTTCAAATTTTATTTCTCTTGCTTTAACTAAACAGAAGAAATATGGCTTTTAGAATATCAAAATGCCTTCGAACATATTGTTGAGTTAGTATGTACCAAATTTTTACTTTAAAATGGAGATGTTTTTATACCAGGGTTGAAATTAATGTACATTTTTAAAAATGCTGGTAAAAATCACACATACACATAACATGAGATATATTCTTTCAACACATTTTTAAGTGAACTGGAAAATAATAACCCTAAAATGTTTTCATCTTACATGACTGAAACTTTGGGCATATTGAACACAAACTTCCCATTTCCTCTTCCCCCAGTCCTTGGAAGCCACCATTCTGCTTTTTGTTTCAGTGAGTTTGAATATTTTAGATTCCCCATATAATTGGAATAAAGGGGTATTTGTCCTTCTGTGACTGGCTTTTTACACTTAGCATGAGGTCTGTCAGGTTCATTCATGTTGTAGCACACATATGACAAGATTTCCTTCTTTTAATGTGAATTTTCTTTTTTATGCTCCTGAAACACAATCATCTGAAGTATTTAGATTCTGCATATACATTTACTATTGGACTGAAAACTTCCACTTCAATATTATAAGAACTAAACATGTTTTTCTCCAAGTTATTACATTGTATCATTTTCTATTCAAAGTTACAATAGTAGTCATCCCTAACTAAAGAAGTTAAGACAACCTGACACTTTTTTTAAACTCTTAAATAATAGAGACCAATAGAACGCATACTTTCCTTGTATGGATTTAATAAAGGCAAAATCTGGAAATTAGGAGAACAAATAAATTTTATGAAATTGGTTTGCTTTTCATTTGATAATGAAAATTCATGGAGCTATTTGGATTTTCAGAAAAATATTACAAGATTTCAGAAAAATAAGGGATTGATTAAAGAATATATTGGAAAAAGAAGATACAGAAGTAGAAATAATAGGTAAGAATTGTGAAAAATGTGTGCTTTGGCTGATAGTACCAGATATCACCAAATTTTCTGATCTTACCTCCAATATCAAACTCTTAATCAGGCCAGGAATTTTAAAAGAAGGGAGAAAGTTTGTGACCATTGTGCTAAAATGTTATGATTCACTTCATAATATGTTTTGCATTTGAAACACAACAATTACCCAGATAATTACTACAATCTGCACTTAACCACATTTCAGTTAATTAAGCATTCATTAAAAATCTTCATTGTACAAAACACAGTGTTAGGCACTGTAGAGAGGATAAAAATGATTGACGGGACAGTTTCGACTGTTAATATTTTCTGGTCTATATACACAACATATTTTCATTCTATGGCTTGAGAATAATTAGTAAATGCATTAACAGGTGCAAAATTATACTGAAATGCCTGACTTTCAGCAGATGATGTGTTCCTGAAAGTGTATACATAAATTAAATTTTCTCAAATTAAATTACTTTTAGAGAAAAAATACCAGAAGCTTAATTGAAACAAGATTGTTTTGAGAAGGTTGATAAAGCAAAGAGTTACTCTCTAATTTGCCTTTTACATTAATCCATATTTTCACAAATTTGTCTTGCTTCAAGAGAGGTAGAAGTTTATGTTAAAAATGGAATACCTAACTGTTTAATAGAGATCAAGACACCAGTCAAAACAGAGTAGGATTACTCTAAGAATGTTTTTAAAATATAAGATTCTTTGGTTAATTAACATGGCTTTGAGAGTAGAATAGTTTTTTTAAAGACTTCTGCTGGAGAATAGCATTAGAAATCAGAGGATTAGGTAACACTGGACCCTAGACAAAGCTTAGCCTACAGAGATTTGTGGGTTTTCTGGGTGGAGAAGGGGAAGAAAGGAAAGAGTTGAACCATAATATAAGTGATGTTGATCTTCCTGATTTGCAATAATCCAGGAAGAAGAAACTAAAATAATAGGTGAGTCTTCCCTGACTCTGAGGCCCAGATATGTGCAAAAAGTCTAGTAATACACAAGACTGATAGCCTACCTGCTATAAAGTCATTAGCCTAAAGGAATAAATTCCATATTACCCTTCAATATTGTGGGACTCTCATCTTGTATAGCCCCCCCACAATGTGCCTCAATCCTAATGAGTTGGCAATGGATAACAAAGAAACAACAAATCGAAAAGACCCAGCAACCAAGGCGAGCAATTGAGAGCACATGCCTATCAAAAGAAAACCACTGGGTAATTTGCCAGACCTTCAGTAGTGCTTGATGTCTATCAAGAGTCTTACTAGGAAAAAAGAAAGATGGAAAAAAAGCCACAAATACCTAAAACTCAAAGCAGTAATAAGAAAAGAGGACCAACCCAGTGGTACAGTGATAATGCACCCATAGTGAAGATCAGAGTTCAGTTCCCAGATTGATTTATGTACACTGGGTGCACATGCCCATGATCCTGGCTGGTTGGGAAGACTGGAGAAGGATCAAGATATGAGACTTTGTTAAGGATTCCCACCTTTCTATCTCCATTTTTCTCTCTTGTCTCTCACTCTCAAGATGGAAATAAACTTTTTAAGAAGGAAATAGGAAATGAAAGAAATTGTAAAAGCCTTAGAAGATAGATTCAAGAGGTTCAAAATGCAAATAAGAATTCTAGAAGAATATCAGGTACAGATAAAAGAGAGGAAACAATCAAGCAAATAAAAGAGGAAAATTTCCCTGAGTTGTAGAAATAGATGAGCTCACAGAATGAAAGGGACCACCAAAGTCTACCTATAATTAGTGAGAAAAGATCCTCCTGTGAAATTACTGAACCTCAATGATAAAGAAAAAACTCTAAGAAGTTTCCATTCATTCAGCAAGTTATTAATAAACTACTTAGTCATTCACTGATCTAAGCTTTGTAAAGCAAATTTTCCTTTATGGAACTTACATATTCATATCCATTGCCTTCTTCATCCTCTGTCATACCCTCAAAGAAAAACACTCAATCCTGGATAAATGCAACTCCACCAACTTGCTGCTTTTATAATACAGTTTAATACAACTAGAGAAACACAAAAAAACATGCTTACAGATTTCACTTAAATTCATGACCACTAATCTCAAGTGGGTTCCTACTGCTTGCTAATAATTTTACTACTGCTTACTAATCAATTTTATTTATATCTCTGTTAGTTTAATATTTCACACTTCCATTTTTCTCCAACTTTCAACCCCCTCTCCCTTTCTATACTCTCAGCTGATCACCTACTTCATAATAAGTTAGAAAAATTCAAGCAATCAGACTCTCACTATTGTGTGGAAATTACCTTGATGAAATGATGTCTACCAAATGTACTACTAAGAAAACTGTCCAAGTGATCACAGAACAGAAAAACTCACAGAAAAACTTAAGTTTTTTTAAATTACATAATCTGTTAGAGCAACTTAAAACACAATAAAAAGCAACAAGGAAAGAATTTTGGCATTTCAACACACTTAGGATAGTATTAAAGTGGTTGGATCTAGCATATTGCCTGAATCCTGGGTTACATAATATTCATATGTACTGTCTCTCTATTTCATCCTTTCTCCACTGAAGATGTGGCTATAAGGACCAGAAATGAAGATTGAGAAAGGAGGAGAGGAAGAACAAACAGAAGGCATCTGTGACTTGCTTTACAGGAAAGATATAGAGATGTGCTTGCCCAATAGCTGTAGCTCACCAGTTAACTGTTGGACAACTATGGCTTTATCTTTGCTTCATGGGCTGAGTGCATGTGAAACCAGAAAAGAACTATATTGGGTGTAACTAATGAGAGGTCAATTTAGGGAATGACAAAATTGTTTATCCAGATGGTGCTTGATGGTATCTTATGATGTGGTCTTTCTATTCTTTTTTATCTATAAGTAATACTCTTGTGTGATCCATCATATATTACACTCTATCTTTAATAGGTCTATATGCAACACAACTTACTCACTTACTGCCCAGATTTTAGCACAGTTTATGAATTCTGTCTACGTCTCACAAGCTATAAACATACTCAGTATTTATACTTATATCTTATTGACTTTGTTGACATCTTATAAGTACATTGCTTCCTTATTATCTGATTAAAACTGCCAAAAATCATGAGGGTGTGAAATTTCATGCTACTTTCAAGCTAACTTTACCACAGTTTCTTGTGGCAGAAGATATAAGACTTCTGGTCAAACATAAAAGAGAATTTTTTCTATAGCAAAGGCAATAGAGTATCATCATTTTCTAGTGTACCATTTTAGATCATCTGTGAGTGCTTGTACTCAGTTGTCTGAGCCCATTTTCCCACAGGGCAATGAAACAAGAGCCCTGAGTGAGAAGCCTACACACTTTAGTAAGTTAAGGTACAGGAGAGGAAATTTAAGCTTCAGGAACCAAAAGCTATTATAGTAAGTTGCAAGAATACCTATTTGCCCTGGAGGAAAACATTATCTTTACTACAGTGGAGAGTAAGCAAATCTGCCTCCTTGTTCTGGAGAGAGAGCACACTCTCTCTTTCAAAGCTGTGTACTGCACAACCATTTTATTAGGGTGTTGGAAAGGTCATGACATATTTTTCTGCTTTTTCATGCAAAAATGCATCATGACTTTTATGACAACCCAGTAGAAAAGAAGACACCATTCTCAATATATGATCAAACAAGAAAGACCTAAGGGAAATGATCTCCCAATAAATGATGTTTATGAGTTATTTGATCCTTCTTTTCATCCTCCGTAGCAGAACTGAATATTCTCAACATATCTTACATCACCTCTTGAAACTGATCAGATATCCCCTTAAAAAGACCTGGGTCTTCAGTTTCCCCTTCCATGGAGAAAAAAAAAAAAAGGAAATTCCTCAAAGTAAAAATTAATAGTGACTGAAGCAAAAGTAAAATATCTTTCTAAGTTTTGTGGGATGACTTCTGTGATGAAATTCAAGTTCTTGGTGTTTCAGACAAAGAATTGAATGAGGGACCAGGAGATAACATAATGGTTACATCATTGGACTCCCGTGTAGTTGACAGGCAGTTTAAGTCCTAGACCCATTGGCTTTAAACTCACCCAGCATGTGTGTGCATGTATGCCCAAAGTCTCAAGAGGAGAATGAAGGAGAAGGGATTCTGGCATGGCCATTCATCCTGAGAGGTGATTTCTCACTTTATGTCTCTCCCTAGATCTTGGGTGAGCACACATGCCCTACAAAAAAAATCTGTCAAAAAAAAAAAAAAAGAATTGAATGAAATACACCAATAGTGAAAGAAAAAGGTAATTTATTAGATAGAAGCAAAAGTACACTCCTGAGAGATAGGAGCAGGCCCAAACTGACAGAGAGAGAGAGATTCACTCAAAAATCCCAGCAGTTACATTCTAGGTCATGTTGGTTGATTATGGGCTGGGCCCACTGCTTGGTCTCATTTCATTGGCTCTATCAGATGTAGCTAGGCCCACTGATCCATCTCACTGACTATATCAAATGTCGCTTAAACAGCTAGATATCCCCCCTACACCCTGCCCACATTATATTGGGCAGAGAATTTTCTGCCCTGACCAGTTTCTCTATCTAGCCAAATAAGCAGATGCTCCAGCCCTCTTTCTCACTTTCATTTCCTAGCTTTCTTCTGCCTCTTAAGGGGTTTGGAATACAGAGTTCACTTATACTTTAATAGCCCAAAGTAAGGAATAAGACTTCAGATTTTGGTTATAGTAATTAAGTAACTTTGGCCATGAATCATGGTAGTAGAAGATTTATAAAACTCTCATTTAAAGGACAGACAAGATTTTAACTAAAATTCTTCAGATGTTTTGCTGGATAGAAACAGTGAGCACATAGACCCTGAGCTGAAAGGCCCAGAAATCTGATGATTGCCCTATTACAGAATAGAAATTTGATTACCAAAGACCTTACCAGTCAAGAAAGCTCAAGAGATGATGCTCATGCCTTCTTGAACAATCATCGGAACTTTTCATGCACCTGGACCTCTACCTGTAATTTTGAACTTAAAATTTCATATGGGGAACAGCTCAAGGAGACTGTGCTTTTTCAGCCTGAGGTGTCCTCTATCCTTGCTTTGCACATGGCAATAGAGCTATACTTTCCTTCATCACACTTTGTGTCTACAGTAAGATTTGAAATGCTTTAGCAGCAAACTTAATTTGAGTTTGGTAACACTACCTCTGCATTCAACATCTGTTCCTATATATTTATCCATAGTTAGAAATGAACTATCCATGCTCCTACATAAGGTCAACCCTCCAGCTCTTCAATCTGCTATCTACTTCATTCCAAAAATTCCATCACACAGTCTTGTATCATCTAGTAGCTCCTACTTCTCTAGATGATTTCCATTAGCATAACAAAACTACTATATTACTTGGGGCAGGGGACAAACTTCTCTTGTGTTAACATTCCACTTCATATCATCCTTACATCAAAACTCTTCAAGAAAGCTATTCATATTTATCATTTCCAGTTTGTTTCCTCCCATTCTTCCCTTTTGTGTTTCATCTTCCTGATGTAAGGATCCCCTTATCATTATGAAATACTCTTCTTTGTCTCATGTGGGGTTTTGTTTTGTTTTGCTTTGCATTTATACCATCCATGAGAAAAACAGACAGACAGACAGACAGACACCCTCAAAAGTGTCTTCAAACTGTCAGCTACTCTCAGCCTCAACCAACAGGATCATGAGCATATGTATGCATACTCAGTGTAGACATAAAGGTCTCAGAACTTGAACCCACAACCTTCTCATGTGGATCTAGCATCATAGAGTGAGTGTTGTATTAGTACCATGCCACTGGGTGGCCTTGTAACTTGTTTTATAATCTGATATTACTCTTGCCACTCTAGCTCACTATGATTACTGTTTGTTTTCATGGTGCATCTTTTATAACTCCATTTGTTTCAGTGAATCTATAGTATGTCTCTTGAAAACAGCATGTGATTGGATACTACTATTTAAATATTTATTCAATCTCCTGCTTAGTCCATTTTCATAAATCTGATTACTGATAAGGTTGGATTTACATCCACTGCCTGTTTGTCTTCTATGAGTCTCTTAACTTTCTGCTACTTTAGTCCTTCAGTGCTTTCTTGGGAAAATTTTTCTGAAATGGTGCAGATGTTTTAGCCTTTGAGATCAATATGACTTCTGTAAAAACTATTCATCTCTGCCACTGTATTTTGAAAGCAGTTATAGATAATATACAAAGGTATGTTTAAGGTGGTGTTGCAATAAAACTTTACACATAAAAATCTGTAGTGACTCAGATTTTCCTCAGGCCATAGTTGGCCAACACCAATGTTAAATTTCTTAGTGTATCACTTTAAATCATCTGTCAGTGTGTACATATATATTACATATACACATCTAATGTTTTGCTATTTCCTTACATATAGAATATTTTGATAAAATGATATTTAAGTAATATAGCAATTTTTTTATCCTTTTCAGATTTTTTCCCAGGATATTTGTTTCATTTTAGTAACTGTCATGGAATTAAACTGTGAACTATGTCATCCTCATTTGCACTGATGTCTTTGATTAATCTTTAATCTTTATTTCTATATTTAGTCTAGGTTCAAAGGGTCACCTCTTTATCTGTGTAGCTTAGTTGTCAATGATTTGGGGAGAGGTTTTATTCATAAATCATAAGTCTGAAAAGCATCCACTCAATGCCCCTCAGTGGATGGGTTTAGCAGTGTATTCAAATTTGCAGTCAATTGTCAAATTTTCCTTGACTTTCCTTTTTTACTGGGATCTCTTGAACTGGTACACTTGACGTAATTTTTCTTTAGACTAGCAATTTGTGAAAAGCTTATATCTGTACTTCTGTCATTTCTAGTATCTTCCCATTAAATTTCAGACTGGCTATTGCTCAACTGGGACAACCACCTTAGCAAAACTGTTTTTTGTTTTGTTTTGTTTTGTTTTAATTCTTCCTAATTCAGTATACCTCTTTCAGCCAAGACAGTCATTGGAATTTTACTCCCTTTACCCCACAACTAAGTCCCCCTTTGTAGTAGTAAATTTTCTGATTTTCATAAGGGGCTCTATAATACTAAAATAATATTGTTCTTGCTGACCAAATAAATTTATTGGGGAAACAGAATGAGAGTTATCCCAGACAAGGAAACAATAAATACAC
>NW_006204341.1:983980-992985 GCF_000334495.1 Tupaia belangeri chinensis
ACTCTTTCTTTTTACTAAAACCTCTTGCACTTTTTAAAGAACCATTTCTTAATTTGTTGTTAGCGTTTGCTCAATTTACAGTGCTCTATAATGTTTGTTTTTCACTATTTTGTCCAGTTTTATGTTTATATTTTGCCATCAACCCTTAACATTTTCATATTCAGGAGTACCTCTAACATTTTCTTCAACAACTTTAATTGGGATGTTGCTCCCTTGTCCCATCAAAATTTGTCAAAGTCAACAGTGGTCACCACATTGTTAAATCCAGTTTTCTATCTGAATCTTTCTTAACCTTTAAATAGCATTTGACATAATTAATCACTCTGTCCTTCTCAAAACACTTACTTGGTCTCCTGGGCAACAGTCTCTTTTGAAAATCCTCTTACATCCACTGGTTATTCCTTATAGGGTTTCTTGGCTGATTCCTTCTAATCTTTATGACCTTTAAATATTAAAGAACCTGAGGACTCAATACTCAGATCTCTTATCTCTTTTTTTAAAGGCTTATTTATTTCTTCCATCAGAGAGACAGAAAAAAGAGAGAAAAGTAACCCTAACAGGGTCTTCACACCATAACTTCCCCTAGCCTTAATCTTTAAGGATCACGCATATGCACACACCTGATATGTTTAGGGACTCCTCAGGATACAAACTCAGGACCTTCCCATATGGCTTCAGAGATCATAGAACTTTACATTACTGCTGTACCACTGTAGCTGGCCATATCTCTTATGTTTATTATTATTATTTATTTTATTAATTATTATTATTATTTTTATAGCACTTTTTTCTTTTTCATTTGTAGAGAGAGATTTTTCCTATAGGGTGTGGACACTTGCCAGGAAGACAGAGAGAGAGACAGAGAAGCAGAAAGCAAGAAACCACCCCTTCCTCCTCCCCCCAGAGGGAATGGCAATGCCACAATCCTTTCATGTACATTCTCCTCTTGGGATTTTGGGCATGCAAGCATATGCATCCAGCAAAAGTTTAAGCTGCTGGGACCAGGATTCAAACTGCAGTTGACTACACAGGAGTCCAACAACATAAACATTATGTCATCTGCTTGTCCTGGCACATTTTCATTTGAAGAAAAGCTCAAAACCAAAAGGATCCTGGGAATGAGATATGTAATCTAGTCATGAGTTGGAAGTGTGGGGCTATAAACATGTGAGAATGACTTCCTTGAAGTTGAGAAGGTGGAAATGAGTGTTAAATGATGAAAAAAATGCATTTGGTCAAACCAAATTTTTTAAAATAATTATTCTATTTTATTTTATTTTAACTTATTTTAATTTGACCAGAGAGGGACAGAGAGAGAGAAAGCCACCAGGTCCGGGACTCGAACTATGGTCAGCCATGTGGGAGTCCAACGCCCTTAACCACCATGCTACCTGCCGGCCCAAAAAGCAGACCATCTCGTAATACATCAAGTTGAAGGGAGAAAAATTAATCTTTTCATGCCTTAATAAGAGAGGACAACTAATAATCATCTCTAAAGTTAATTTTCCAACAGGAACACATTTCACACCAGTCCAGTCAGGGATACTATGCATGTTATCATTAACTGATAATAATCCATTTCTGTGTCCCATAAATGTCTTTCCTCTCTATTTTTCTCCTTAATATCTTTCCTCACACTCTCCTCCTTCTCCCATCCTCTTCCCAAACTATATCCAGTATCTCTACCATTTTTCGTGTTTCTGTATCTTCCAATCTTTCAGTTTCAGCCATAGAATGTGGACAGTCTATATATATATTAAATGGAGACTACAATGTCTCCCCTTCATAGCCTGGCTTACTTCACTCAGCAGTATATCTTTCATATTCGTCCATTTTTTGTCAAAAGCCAGTGTCTTGGTTTTTTTTTTTTTTGGCTGAATAGTATTCCATAGAGCTTATGTGCCACACGTTTTCAAACCATTCTTCTGTTCATGGACATTTGGGTTGGTTCCATGTCTTAGCAACTGTGAATAATGACACAATAAATATAAATGTACAAGCACTTTTCAAACTAAGCATTCTCCTGTCCTTGGGGTTGTGTGATTGCTGGATCATAGGAAAGTTCTATTTGTAGATCTTTGAGGAATCTCCATATTGTTCTCCACAGTGGCTGGACCAATTTACATTCTCACCAGCAGTTTAAGAGAGTTCCCCTATCACCACATCCCTGACAGTACTTACCACTTTTTGTTCTGCTTATTTTTTTTTTTTCAATCTTAGTCATTCTAACTGGAGTTAGGTGGTATCTCATTGTGGTTTTGATCTTCATCTCCCTTATGATAAGAGATGTTGAGCATATTTTCATATACCTTTTGGCTGTTTTATGTCTTCCTTAGAGAATTTTTTTTTCAACTCATTTTCCCATCTTTTAATTGGGTTAATTGTTTGTTTGGTTTTGGGTTTTTTTTTTTTTTTTTTTTTTTTAGGTAAGCTGCTTGAATTCCCTGCCATTCTAGTTATCAGTTCCTTATCTGAGGCATAGTTTCAAAAACAGTTTCCCATTCCAAGGGCTGTCATTTCACACTAATTACTGTGTCTGGTACTGTGTGGAAACTTCTTAATAGGATATAATTCTGCTTGTCTATTTCTGGGATTATTTATTATGCTCTGGGGGTTTTAAGAATTCTTTGCCTACCCCAATGTCTCCCATAGTTTCCCAGATTTTTTCACCAGAAATTTTATAGTTTGAAGCCTTAGGTTTAGATCTTTGATCCACATTGAGGGTGGTGTTGTTGTTTTGTCAATTGTGAGAGTTAGGAGTTCAGATTCATCTTTGTCTAGTGGATACCCAGTTTTTCCAGCACCATTTGCTAAAGATGTTTTTCTTTTCGCACTGGATTGACTGGTACCCTTTGTCAAAATTCAGTTGGCTACATGTTTTGGTGTTTATTTCTGAGGTCTCTATTCTGTTTCATTGGTCCACATGTCTGTTTTTGTGCCGATACAATATTGTTTTGATTATCAGAGCATTGTAATATATTTTGGGGTCAGGGAGTGAGATGCTTCCTACTCTACTCTTGCACAGGATTGCTTTGGAAGTAGGGGGTATTTTATGATTCCAGACAAATTCTATGATTGTCTTTTCTAGATCTGTGAAGAATGTCTCTGGTACTTTAATTGGGATTGCATTAAATATGTAGATTAATTTGGGTAGAATTGCCGTTTTAATAATATTAATTTTTCTGATCCAAGAACATGGGATGTCCTTGCACTTTTTTGTTTTCATTTTCAATTTCTCTTTTTTAGCTTCATGTAATCTTCCTTGTGGAGGTCTTTGACTTATTTGGTTAGATTTATTCCTAGGTATCTGATACTTTTTGTGGCTAGGGTAAATGAAATTATTTTCTTCAGTACTGTCTCAGTCTCCTTGCTCTTCATATATAGAAATGTTATAGATTTTTATTCATTGATTTTGTATCCTACAACTTTACTATATTCATTTATTACTTCCAGGAATTTTTTCATATATACCATTGGGTCTTCTATGTATACAGTCATGCTATCTGCAATTAATTTTACCTCGTCTTTTCCTATTTGAATGCCTTTTATTTTATTCTCTTTTCTGATTGCATTAGTGAGAACTTCCAGTACTATACTGAAAAGGAGTGGAGAAATTGGGCAACCTTGCCTTGTGCCAGGTTTTTGCTGAAAAGGTTTCAGCTTTTCCCCATTCACATTGATGTTAGCTATGAGTTTCTCATAGATAGCTTTTATTATTTGGAAGAATGACTTTTCTATGCCGATTTTGCTGAGAGTCTTAACCATGAAGGACTGTTATATTTTCTCTGTTTTTTTTTTTTTCCCCCAGAGGTTTTTGCTGTAGGGCATGTGCGCTCACCGGACAAAGACAGAGAGACAGAGAGCGAGAAATCACCCCCCAGGGGGGTTGCCACGTTGCAATCCCTTCTCCATTCTCCTCTCCAGATCTTGGGCACGCATGCACACGCGCCTGGTGTGAGTTTTAAGTCACCAGGTCCAGGACGCAAACCGCAGTCGACTACATGGGAGTCCAGCGACATAGTCATTAAGCTAACTGCTGGTTCCTGAATGTTGTATTTTATTGAATGCTTTTTCTGCCTCAATTGATATGATCATATGGTTTTTAATCTTCCTTTCTGTAAATATGATGTATTATGTTTATGGTTTTGCATATGTTGTACCACCCTTGCATCCTTGGAATAAAGCCTACCTGGTCATGATGTATAAGCTTTTTTATATGTTGTTGGATGTGATTTGCTAGCATCTTGTTGAGAATTTTTGCATCTATATTCATCAGAGATATTGGTCTATAGTTTTCTTTCCTTGTCATTTCTTTGTCTGTTTTAAGGATAAAGGTGATGGAGGCTTCATAGCATGAATTTGGGAGTATTCCATCCTTTTGGATTTTTAGAAATAACTTGAGTAGAGTGGAAGTTAACTCTTCTTTAAACGTTTTGTAGAATTCAGAAGTGAAGACTCCAGGATGAGGGCTTTTATTTGTTGGGAGATTATCTATTACTGATTCAATCTAATTGCATGTTATGGGCCTATTCAGGCTTTCTATAACTTCCTGAATCAATCCTGGTAGATTATTTGTGCCGAAGATTTTACCCACTCATCCAGGTTTTCTTGTTTGTTGGTGAAGAGTCACTCATAGTATCCTCTAATGATGTTTTATATTTTTATTACGCCTGTCGTTATATTCCCTGCTTCATTGAAAATTTGATATATAAGGTTTCTTCCTCTCTTCTTTTTAATTAGCTAGTGGTGTGTCGATTTTGTTTATCTTTTCAAAGAACCAGTTTTTGCTTTCATTTATTTTCTGTATAGTTTGTTTATTTGCTATTTCATTTCATTTCTGCTCAAATCTTTATTATGTCTTTTTTTCCTGGTGTTTTATGGACTTTTCTATTTTTGTTGCTTTTCCAAGTCTCTGAGGCATGATGTTAAGTTGTCCATTTGACAATTTTCCATCTTTTCCATAAGTGCACTAGTTGATATGAACTTCCCTCTTATAACTGCTTTTTCTGTGTCCCATAGATCATGGAAACTATTGTACACATTATCATTGACTTCCATGAATCTTTTTATTTCGGTCTTAATTTCCTCGGTAACTGTGAAGCCATTCAGTAGTAGGTCATTTAATTTCCATGTATTTGTGCATTTTCAGGGTATTTTCCTGAAATTCATATCAAGTTTAGTTCCATAATGGTTGAAGAAGATGCTGGATATAGTTTCAATGCCTTTGAATCTGTAAAGGCTTATTTTGTGCCCCATCATGGTCAATCTTTGAGAAGGTTCCATGTGGGAGTGAAAAAAAAAAAAAAACTATATTTCAGTGTTTTTAGGTGGAAGGTTCTATAGATGTCTGTTAAGTCTATTTTATTTATGGGATCATTAGATTCTGGATCTATTTGCTTATTTTTTTGTCTAGATGATCTGTCCAAAGGAGATAGTGGGGTGTTGAGGTCTCCAGCAATTAGTATGTTGCAGTGTATCTCTCCTTTTAGCTTTAACAGTGTTTCCTTCATGTATTTGGGTGCTCCTGAGTTGGGTGCATAGATATTTATAAGCCTTATACTTCTTGATGAATCAGCGCTTTTACTACTATATAATGTCCTTCTTTGTCTCCTCATACAGTTTATACAGTTTTTGTTTTAAAGTCTAATTTGTCTGAAATTAGTATCACAACTCCAGCTTTTTTTTTTGATTCCCATTTGCTTAAAATGCCTTTTTCCAGCCCTTCACTTTTAGGCTATGTATGTCTTTATCCATGAGATGTGTTTCTTATAGACAACAGATAGAGGTTTTTTTTTTTTTTTTTTAATCCATTCAGCAAATTTGTGTTTCTTGATTGGATACTTTAATTCATTAACATTCAATGATATTATCGATATTTCTGGGCTTGTTCCTACCATTAAGTTGGCAATTTTTTTGGTTGTTTTTATTCTAGTAGTTCTGTCATCCTTTTTTATTAGTTTTCCTGGTGCTAAACTCTCTTAAGAAATTCTCTTTTTTTTTTTTTTTTTTTGGGGGGGTTTTTTTTTATAGGGCACATTCGCCAGACAGAGAGAGACAGAGAGACAGAAAGCAAGAAATCACCCTCCATGGGGGTTGCCATGCCGCAATCCCTTCTCCTCCATTCTCCTCTCCGGATCTTGGGCATGTACACACATGCACCTGGTGTGAGTTTTAAGTCACTGGGTCCGGGACGCGAACCATGATCGACTATGTGGGAGTCCAGTGACATAGCCATTATGCTAACTGCTGGTTCCCTCTTCAGACATTCTTGAAGACCTGGTCTGGTGTTGGAAAATTCTCTCAGATTTGTTTGTCTGAGATTTTTATATATTTTTTCCATTATGAAGGATAATCTTGCATGGTATAATAACCTTGGCTGAAATTGTTTCTCTCTTAACACTCTTAGTTTATCTTCTCATTTTTTTCCTGGCTTGCATCATTTCCATTGAAAGGTCCATTGTTAGACTGCTGGGATAACCTTTGCAAGTCACTTGATGTTTATCTCTTGCCAATTTTAGTATTTTTTTTTGAGAGGTTTTTGCTATAGGGCGCGTGCGCTCGCCAGACAGACAGAGAGAGACCCAGGGGGATGGCCATGCCACAATCCCTTCTCCTCCATTCTCCTCTTGGGATCTTGGGCACGACGCACACACGCCCGGCGTGAGTTTAAGCCACCGGGTCCGGGACTCGAACTGCGGTCGACTACGTGGGAGTCCAGCGACATAGCCATTACGCTAACTGCTGGTCCCCTGCCAATTTTAGTATTTTGTCTTTATCTGTGGTTTAAGCCAGTGTGGCTTAGATGTGCCGTGAAGATAGATCTTCTATTTGTGGTCCTTTGTATTTCTTGGGTCTGGATGTTTGAGTGCTTCTGTATACTTGGAAAGTTTTCTTCCAGTATTTCATGGACCAGATTTGAAATGTCCTTATTAGTTTCTTAACCTTCCAGGATACCAATTACTCTGATGTTTTGATATTTATTGGAATAATATTTCTTGTATATCATCCTCATTTTTTCCTCTATCTTTTTGGTGGTTTACTCTAGTTCAGAGTTTTTGTCTTCTTTTTCTAAGAGTCAATCTTCAGTATGGTCTAATCGGCTTTTAATACTTTCAAGAGAGGTTTTGATTTCCTGTATTACAGTATTCATCTCTAACAGTTTCATTTGATGTTTTTTTTATGGTGTCCATTTATTCTTTCAAATTGTGAAAGGACTTCCTCATCTCTTGGAGTTCATTGTCTCTTTTCTGTTTCATCTCATTGAGTTTTGCCACCATGAATGTTCTGAATTCTTCCCCTGACAGTTCAGTAACTTCTGTTTTTTCAAGAGATGAAGAAGAGTTATTGTGTTCTTTTGATGGAGATGTATTTCTTGTTTTGGGTGTTTTTTTTCATACTTTAGAGTCTTTTGCAACTTCTAGCCATTTAGTGATGTATTCGCTTTCGGATAACTCTTTGGAGAATGTCTCTCCAACTGGAAACTAGTTTGGTTCCCTTTCGCTGTTAATTACTTCTGTGGAAAACTCTCTGTAAAGCTGTGGTTAGCAACGTGGTACCCACAGGAGAAGATTTCTATTCAAGTTTCTGAAGAGTAATTTCTCCCTTTTTTCTGGTGCTTCAGTGCTGAGTGAGGATCCCTGAGAGCCTAACAATACTAAGATATTTTAAACTATAATTCTAGAGCTGTCTAGTCCCTCGGGGGAGAGGTGGAGGATGAGGAGAAAATAACAGAGTAAGAAGTAAGAAAAAGTAATATGAAAGAAGACAAATGAAAAAGTCACTTGCTTGGCATGTGATTTCAGCAGGGGGTTGGCAATGGAGATGGACTTTGCTTGATAGCTGAGAGCTTCCCCGACCTTTCTGGCAGATAGGAAGGGGGGTTCTGAAGTTGGAAGCTAGGATTGGGACTGGGGATGATGTTCAGCCCTGCCTCAGTTTCCCTGACTGGGCAAGGGACTCCAATGGAGACGAACCTTTATATTATATTTTAACTTAACCAGAGAGAGACAGAGGGGGAAAGAAAGAGAGGGGAAGTTAGAAAGCAAGCCTCCAACCATGATTGGTCATGTGGGAGTCCAGCATCTCAAACACCACTCCACCTGCCAGTCCCCAGATCCCTTGTCTTATTCATCTACCTTCACTGCCTGGGTGGTCTCATCCTGCCTCATGGTTTTAAATATATCCTATACATTGATGACCATCTCCTAATTTTTTATCAAGTTTTTCAAACCAGGAAGAAAAGGGGAAAAATAAAAATGAGAAGGTAATACAAAAAACTTTAAATTAAGGATATTTATTCCATTTACCATAGCCACCAAAAGTATAAGATATTTAGGAATAAATCTAACCAAAGAAGTTAAAGACCTCCATAAGGAAAATTATGAGAAGCTAAAAAAAGAAATTGAAAATGACACACAAAAAAGTGGAAGGACTTCCCATGTACCTGGATTGGAAGAATTAATATAATGGCAATTCTACCCAAATTAATTTACTTATTTAATGCAATGCCAATGAAAGTACCAGACACATTCTTCACAGATCTAGAAAAGACAATCATAAAAGACCCTGTATTGCCAAAGCAATTCTACACAAGAAGAGTGGAGTGTGTGGTATCTCACTCCCTGACCCAAAAATATACTACAAAGCTGCAGTAATCAAAACAGCATGATACTGGCACAGAAACGGACACATGGACCAATGGAACAGAATAGAGTCCCCAGAAATAAATTCCCAAACATACAGTCAACTGATTTTTGACAAGGGGTACCAGTCAATCCACTGGGTAAAGGAAAACCTCTTCAGCAAATGGTGCTAGAAAAACTGGATTTCCACCTGCATAAGGTGAATCTGAACCCCTACCTCTCACTATTGACAAAAATCAAGTCAAAGTGGATCAAGGATCTAAATCTAAGAACTCTAAATATAAAACTGCTCCTGGAAAATACTGGGAAAACTCTGGGAGATATTGGTGTAGGGCAAGACTTCTTAAATAAGACCCCCCAAAG
>NW_006204341.1:993792-994385 GCF_000334495.1 Tupaia belangeri chinensis
TGGAAGAGTTACTGCTGAGTGAAAAGATAAACAAACACAAGAGAGGGGTTTAAATGCCAGATGTGGTGTGTTTGGATGAGTGGGGCCTAGGGAAGGACATTTGGAGGAAGGATACATAGGTTGAGCATTGACGGGACGGGGAGGTGTAGTGTTATCTGTTGAAGAAATTTTGATCAACTGGACTGGGGAGAAATGTTCACATACTGAAATGTTCACTTCGTAAGCTAAACAATGTGATTAAATGTACATAAGAAAATAAATAAATAAATAAATTTTAAAAAATAAAGATGATTACAATGAAATTAAATATAGTAGTCACTATATTAAGTGTGAATGGTGTGACTTCTTGCACTAAAAGACAGACTGGTGAACTGGAGTTAACGAAAAAAGAAAGCTGGCTAATAATACACCATTGATAGAACACATTTTTAGGGAACCAGCAGTTAGCGTAATGGCTATGTCGCTAGACTCCTACGTAGTCAACCGTGGTTCGTGTCCCGGACCCAGTGGCTTAAAACTCACGCCAAGCATGTGTGCGTGCGTGCCCAAGATCCTGAGAGGAGAATGGAGGAGAAGGGATTGTGGCGTGACCA
>NW_006204341.1:994468-997837 GCF_000334495.1 Tupaia belangeri chinensis
ATGAAGATGTCTGAAAAAAAAAAAAAAAAAAGAAAACATTTTTAAAACAAAGTAAAAATGAAAGGAGAAAAATAAAAAGAATGGTCAAGAATATAAAAGGAAATGGTCAAAATAACCAAGAGTAACACTATTAAAACAATAGAAAGAAGAGTTTAAATTTAAGGAATCAAGTAGAATGAACAGCATGATTATTTAATATAAAAGGTAGACTTTACAAAATTGATTGTCAGTCATATAGCTCTTTGTACTAGAAAAGATAAATTTATTAAGAAAAAGTTTTCTATAAATTCAAGAAGACATTGAAAAAAAAATAATTTTGATAAGACATCAGTATATCTTTTTCAGAACTAGACATACTGAATAGGTCATATATGTTAGCAATATACCATAATGTTTTGATATTCAATATGTATAACATATATGTAACATTGTTTTCCTCAAAGAGAGAGAATTGACACATATGCACATAGAATATCTTTTAAAGTTATGTATTCATCAAAAAATTCCCCATACATTCACTTAAGGTACATTTTCTACTATAATCCAACAAACTAAGACAAAAATAAATAAACAACCTTGGTTAGTAATAAGAGGTGGGAGGGAAGGGTTCAGAAGAAAAAAAACCAACACATTTAATAGACACAAAAGTGAAAAGTTAAGCCATTACTCCTGGAGCCTGTGTTATGGATTAGAGATCACCCCCCAGGGAGGGTGATCACATCGCAATCCCTTCTCCTCCATTCTCCTCTAGGGATCTTGGTCATGCATGCACACATGCCCAGCATGAGTTTAAGCCACTGGGACCAGGACTGGAACCACAGTTGACTACATGAGAGTCCAGGTACATAGCCATTATGCCAACTGCTGGTCCCAATGCTTATAAATATCTATGCATCCAATTCTGGAGCACCCAAATATGTGAAAGATAGACTGTTAGATCTAAAGGGAGAGATAGATTATAACACGCTAACCGTTGGAGATCTTAATACCCCACTTTCTCCTTTAGACAGATCATCTTGACAAAAAATAAGCAAAGAGAAATGGGATATAAACACCCTAAATGAAATGGACATGAAATATTAAATATCTATGCATCCAATTCTGGAGCACCCAAATATGTGAAAGATAGACTGTTAGATCTAAAGGGAGAGATAGATTATAACACGCTAACCGTTGGAGATCTTAATACCCCACTTTCTCCTTTAGACAGATCATCTTGACAAAAAATAAGCAAAGAGAAATGGGATATAAACACCCTAAATGAAATGGACATGAAATATATGTGTAGAACTTTCCACCCAACAACCACAAAACATAAATTTTTCGCACCCCCACATGGAATCTTTTATAAGATTGACTACAGGATAGGGTACAAAACAAACCTTTACAAAGTCAAAGGCATAGAAAATATATCCAGCATCTTTTTTGACCATGACAGAATTAAACTGGAAATAATCTGTTGATGATAGCATGTATACTATCTTTAACTGGACTGGTGTGTAGTATATTTATGATGAGAAAAAGGGTTTTACAACCTGTGGTGATATACAATAATTGAATATTTAAAATAAATTTTAAAATAAAATTAAATAAAAAGGTAATGAAAAATAGAAAGTTTTCTGGTGACAATAATGTATACTTGATAATGTCTTTGATTTGACTAATGCACACTGTATTTATGCTGGGAAAATCATGTGTACAACTCTAAAGATGTATAGTGATCAAATGTGAATTATTTTTTTTTACTTAATCAAAAAAATAAAATAAATTTAAAGATATTTAACTACATGGAAAGTAGAAAATACAAGCTTAGATGATACTTGGGTCTTAGAGGTAATCAAAAATAAGATTAAAATCTATCTGGAATAAATTAAGAAGAAAATACTTCATATCAAAATATACATATGGGACCTCCATACTTAGAAGAAAAAAAATATGTATACAGGCTTAAATGCTATTTACATTAAAAAAGAAGATATGAAAATATATGTTTCTATTTCTCATTTAAAATATTTAAAGTGCCAGATAGTGATACTACAGTAGACTATGGTGTTCTACAAGGCTGACCTACATGGGATATTCCATGTTGCTATCCAGGGATCTCCCAGAGAATGTTGGACACATTCATGCCCACAATTGGGGACTGGCTTTTAAGCCAGTAGTGGATTGCAGTGTCAAGATCCTGATAAGGGTGCTGTCTCTCTATTTCTATCATCTCTGTGTCTCTCTCATTCAGGGAAAAAGAAACTAATTTACACATGAATATATATATGTATCTGTATATATGTATATATATATATATATATATATATGAAAGAGAATTTCAAGATAAACCTAAAAGTCAGGAGTAAGAATTAATAAAGACAATGCAGAAATTAGTACATTAGAAAGCAGAAAATGTATTATAAATAATCCATAAATGCAAGTTTCTTTTAACAGATCAGTAAAATAGTTAACTACCTTATACAATTGCTTAAAAAAAAAGGAAAAATGAGACTGGATCCATGGCCTGGTTGTTAATGCAGCTGGATACCATTTGGCTGACAATGTGGTTCAAATCTCAGATCTGGAGGCTTGAGAAATATGCCAGGAATGTGTGTGTGCATGCCCAAAATCCCCAAAGGAGGGAGAAATGGAAGAAAAGGGGTTGTGGCATGACTATTCCCCATCAGGAGTGTTCTCTAATCTTCTCTCTCTGTCTCTCTCTAGCAAGTCCACATTCCTTCTAGCAAAAAATAAAAATAAAAAAAGAGGAAGAAGTACAATAACAGAATAGTAGAATAATAACAAACAAAAACATAACCGCAAATACATTAGGTCATTGGAATTGTCATGATGCATTTTTTGTTTCTCTATGCAAAAATGCATCATGACTTTTCCAACAACCCAACATTTCTGACCCAAAAGAAAAGAAATGAAAAATTTTCCAATTCATCTTATGAAGAGAGCATATGGTAATTACCAAGGCCAGACAAAATAGTATTACAATAAACTCAACAGGGACCAACAAGTGGCATGGTGGTTAAGGCACTGGACACTCCCACATGGCCAACCACAGTTCAAGTCCCGGATCCGGTGACTTGCTTTCTCACTTTCTATCTCTGTTTCTCTCTGGTCAAATTAAAAAATAAATGAATGAATAAATAAAATTAAATAAATAAATTTAAATAAATAAATAACAAGCTCTACAAACTGACCTTGACATGAATATACAGGCACATATTCTAAATAACATATTAGAAAATGAAACCAAATGATATATGAAAATATTTTGAGGGGACCAGCAGTTAGTGTAATGGCTATGTCGCTGGACTCCCATGTAGTAGACCATGGTTCGCGTCCCGGACACGGTGGGTTAAAACTCACGCC
>NW_006204341.1:998118-1001058 GCF_000334495.1 Tupaia belangeri chinensis
ACGTGTGTGTGCGTGCCCAAGATCCCAAGAGGAGAATGGAGGAGAAGGGATTGCGGCGTGACCATCCCCCCTGGTGGGTGATTTCTCACTTTCTGTCTCTCTGTCTCTCTCTGTCTTTCTGGCAAGCACACTCACCCTATAACGAAAACCTCTCCAAAAAAAATGATATTTCACAACAAATTAATATACATTCCATAAATGCAAGGAATTTTATATCACAAAAATCTGTGTACCTCATTAAATTAATAAAGGGAAAAAGTCATATTATGTCAACAATGCTACAAAGCTATATGATAAAGTTTAGCAGCCATCTCTAGTAAAATATTGAAATAAAATAGCAGTGGCAGAAAACTACTTAAATGTAATAAATATTATCAAAAATCCACCCAAACATCATTTCAGATAGCCAGACTCTAAAACCAACACAATTAAAATCAATAATTAAGGGATCTAGTTTTGTGTTTGTTTTGTTTTGTCTATAAGGCATATGTGCTCACCAAGGACTGATACAGAGATGAGGCTGGGGTAGGAGTGAGAAAGAACCCACCAGAGGGGATGACCATGCTGCAATCTCTTCTCCCATTCTCTCCTTGGGTTCTTGGGCACGCACACACATGGCCAGATTGTTTTTCAAGCTGCCAGGTCCAAGACTCAAACTGTATAGCTGGCCATATGGGATCCAGATGCTTTAACCACCACACCACCACTAAAAAATCAAGTTTTGTCACTATTTTTCAACATTGTCTTGAATATTTTGGCAATAGCAATAAGGGAAGACAATTAAATAACTGGTATAATTATTATAAAGGAGATAAAATAATTATATGAAAATTTTATTTATTTATTTTTTGAGAAGTTTTTGCTATAGGGTGCGTGTGCTCGCCAGACAGACAGAGAGAGACAGAGACACAGAAAGTGAGAAATCACCCCCCGGGGAGGGGGGCGATAGCCACGCCGCAATCCCTTCTCCTCCATTCTCCTCTTGGGATCTTGGGCACACACGCACATGCACCCGGTGTGAGTTCAAGTCACCGGGTCCGGGACTCGAACCACAGTAGACTACATGGGAGTCCAGCAACATAGCCATTATGCTAACTGCTGGTCCCATTACATGAAAATTTAACATGAAAAATTAAACATATTCTACAGAAAAAAAAGAGGATTTAATGAGCTGTCTAAATAATACATAAATGTAAAAAAATTAAGTGCTGTTCTTTATCCTAACAATAAAAACCTAGAACAGACAATGGGAACAAAAAGTTTCATTCACAATAGTGAAAAAATGATGAAAATCAAAATAAAAATAAAGTTAAACAAACTGTTTGAAAAAAATGATAGGCAGTTATAGAAGTATTTAAAAGTTCTGAGAAAATAGTGTAAATTTATTAGCCCCAAAAATTATTTGTAAAATTAGTTCATTTCCATTAGAATTCCTACAATGTTGTTCTTTCATAATTGGATGAAATAATATTAAAATTTATAGTGAAGACAAATGACAAAGTATAGCCAAAACATGAAAAAAAAATTGGTGGAAACTTGCTTCACCAATAGAACATACTAAAAATTTATTTTAATCAAATCTATATGGTATTGGTATAGACATATGCAGGTAGATCAATAGAACATAGTGGAAAAAACTGAAATGAATGCCAGTACCTACAATAATTTAAAATATGGCAAGGACGATGTATTAATCCTTTGAGGAAAAAAGGAAGTATTTCACAAATGTAATCTGAAAGAAAATAAACTTAAACCCCTCACTTAAAACTAAAATATTGGGTCAGCCGGTGACATGGTGTTTAAAGCAGCTAGATCTCACATGGCTGCCTGTGCAGTTTGAGTCCTGGATTCTGCAACTTGAGAAACACACCAGGCATGTGTGCATGCATTCCCAAAATTCTGACATGAGAAATAGAGGAAAATAGATTGTTGCATTAACATCCCCCATGGGGGAGGTATTTTATCATTCTCTCTCTCTCTGTCTCTCTCTCTCCCCCTCTCTCTCCAGTGAGCACATGTACTCTCTAGCAAATTTAAAATAATTAACAAGTGTCAAATGGATTAAAGACTTAAATGTGAACAATAAAAGTCATGTGAGAACATAAAGAAGTTTACAGATAAAATCTGGGGTCAGAGGAAGTAATGACTGCTTAACCTGAATTGGAAAAAGAGGAATTTAAAATAAAAAATAAGTAGATATATTAGAATATAATAAGAATTTAATAAAATAGTAAAACAGTGATTATATATATGATACTTAAATATATATGATATATATGATACTTAAACATATATATGATTCTATAGGTACAGATATATATATAGATATAGATAGATTGATAGATATAGATAGATAGATAGATAGATAGATAGATAGATAGATAGATGATAGATAGTTTAGATAAGTGGGAAAACTAGTCTAATAGATTTCTGGTAAAACTATGAATTAATTGATTTAGGTTTTCTAGAAAGCATCATCGATATACTGTATAATCTAGATATCTCAATTTTAAGATGTAAAAGTATAAAAATAAAAGCACCAATAGATAAAGAGTATATATAAAGTATATTTGAATTACAGCATTGCTTGTAGTTCCAAAATATGAAAGGAGTGGATATTTTTCAGAAGGGGTATTGTAGAATAAATTCCTTGCAGATTCAAAATAGAATCTTCTACATCTGGTAATAAAGAATGAATCCATTCTATACCAGCTTTCTTTGAGGAATTTCCATAAGTTATGTGCAATAAGAAAACAAAATACAAAAAAAAAGAAAACCTCAGATTAGAGCCCAGGGATCTGCACTTCACATTGTCTAGTAGGAGACTTATTTAAATTTTTGTGACTGAGAGCTACTTCCCATGGTGAAATCAGAATTAAGTCTTATGGAACGGCCTGACCGGCGCCCCCCCCACTCCAGGGGGGGCGCGCCACGCAGCCG
>NW_006204341.1:1001641-1015197 GCF_000334495.1 Tupaia belangeri chinensis
GAATGTTAGGTAAAAAAAAAAAAAACAAAAACAAAAAACAAAAAAAAAGGGAAAACTATTCGTACAATTAAAAAAAAAAAAATTGGATATTTGATGGCTGCAGTGAGCGGTATGGGCCCAGTTGGGTTCTACTTTATAGTATGCTCTTTTTACCCAATGGGGTTTAGGCCTAAAGTCAGACTTGAGTTCATGTAGAGGCATGTGTCAGCTGTGATAACTATTGGAGAGACTTAGACTAATTAAGATCACTGACAGATCATTTGGGGAGGGGTGAGGCACGGAGGGCAATCGGGGATGACAGGGACAATGTGGGAGGAGGATGGGTCATAACAGAGGGAGGGGGATGGGGAATCTAGGATGGTAAAACAAAAGGCAAGGTATGCAGGACACAAGAATTGGGAAATTATTTGCTGAGAACATATATGTTGACGTGCTTGATTGAGCCAACGCACAGTATATATTGGATGGAAAATTCATTTGAGTGTTGCGATGGGAAAATATAAAAAAAAAGAAGAGAGAAGAAGATAGAGAAAGATAGCAAGTGAACAATAGAGAGGATGTTAGTGAGAAACAGATATGGTTCATTATCTGTTGAAGATGACGTGTATAGTATTCTCAACTGGACTGGTCTGGGAAGTATTTCATGATGGGTGAAGTCTTTTAACAAGCAAAATGAGAAATAGTGATTGACTGTTTTAAAAAATTATAATAATAATAATTATTGGGAAATGCATGGAAAAAAATTGAATGATAAAGCGGGGAGATTGATGTCTCTGTATTGACTGACATGCATGGCATTCCCTTTTGAAAAAGCAATGGAAGTCAATGTAAAGTTATATGTAATCCAATGTAATATAAAGAAGATTATGATAATAAAAATTATGATGATAATAAAAAAAATTTAAAAAATTAAAAAAAAAAGAATTAAGTCTTATGTTCAATAGTGGTTCTTCATTTTTTTATCCCAAGCAAATACATTCTTACTTTGATGGTGCTACTGTCTTAAAAGTTCAGAACAAAATTTCCTTGATAGGCATTCAGCCTTTAACAACTCCTTACCCCTCTTCTGGAATAACTACATTCCAACAGTCAGGTAGCACTTTTCCAGGAAAGCAAGTTCAGAAATGATGCTGAGTAAAATATACTTCTGTGCAGCCCCATTTGGATCCGTCTTAAGTGTCAAGATTTAGATGGCAATACTACTAGTCTTCTAGTGCTATGATTCTTTATGGTTCTTAGATCTCTTTCTGCAGGTCATACTTATATTTTAAATAAATTTCTGCCATTCCCATCCTGCCACACACACAATAAATCTACACAACATTCAGTGGCATTGAACTATAGCAAATAATTTTAGAGCCTACCTGTTTAACTGATTGCTTTAATAAAATCATACTTAGTCCAGATTCTACACCAAGTATTATACTAGTTTCTCTGAGTATATGTGGGATCTTCATAAATTTCATGGAAAAATGTATATTATTTTTAAAAAACTAGGTATGGATTTTTATCTATACACACACACGTATATATCTATTTATAAATATGTAAATACTATAGTATAGATATACATACATACATACACACACACACACACATAAAATGTTCAATTCTTATTCTTCATTTCTTCTATGAGTAAGACAGAGAGAGAGAGGGAGACAACACCTCCAATAGTGTCCTTATGCCATAATTCACCGAGCTTCAGCCAGTCCCAAACCATGGACATGAATATGCCCAGCATAGTCAGGGAGCTCTCCAGACATGCCCTGGAATCTTCCCAAGTTGGTCAGTCTCACAAAGTATCACGTTGTACCACTCCACCACCATCCAGTCCCTGAAAACTTTTGCACTAAACTGGCTATTTAATTTAATTTTCCATGAACACTTTGAAGTACCCTTATATAATGATGAAAATGATGGGCATTTGCTGTCCTCCAGAGTCTTAGAGTCTAATGGAGAAGATAGATTATAATCATAAGAAATTACTATATGTAAATAAATCACATAGTGCTTTAATTCTTAGATTTACTTTGTTTTCCATTTAATCAACTCTGAATTTTAGATATATTTTATAATTGATGACATATCATAATTTACTGCATTTTTAGTTTGCTTTTAGTTATACATAAAATAATGGTGCATCTTTCTTTTAATGGTGACATCTAAAATGGACTAAAACAGGTATTCACAACTAGGACACATATTATGAAGGAAAGAAATCACAAAAAATAAGAGAAGATAATGGACCTACTAAGTCTGGATCAGAGAATGTTTATATATATATATATATAAAACTCACACACTACACAGAATAATACTATGAGCAAGGTAGGTATGCCTTACATACCTCATCAAATGAAACAAAAGTGGGCTATATACCTGAACCATCCATAATTTGGTCCTTTCTTTAATTCACAACTAGTTGGCATTATTGATAACTGAATAGTAAAATTTATTTAATATGGTTTCGAATTAGGAAATCTCAAATCTAGTGAGAATTATGTTTCTTTAACTTCAAACAATGGCAAGCTAGTATTTCAAATATCTAAAATAAAAAAAAAAACAATACATTTTATAGCTGGAAAAGTAGAATTGCTAATATTTATTTGTAAAACTAAGTCCAGGTAAACATTTTTGAAGGTACTGTCATCTATATTTTCAAACAGAATTGTATTATCATGATGGTGGTATAATATTTAAAATTTTGGGCCCAGGAGTAAGCAATCTTTTTTTATTTATACAATGGATGCTTATCCAGGTTTATTACCTCATTTATTATTTCCATGATGTCAGAAAATGGTCAAGATTTTACTCTTGATTTTATCGGCACCAAAAGCATCTGTAATACATACAAAAAGAAACTTATATGAGAGCATTGATAGAAGTAATTGAAAATGCATAGTTTACAATCCATGGGGCACCATGATAGTGTCAGATATAAATGGATTTGAACCTTCTGGTTGAGCCTCAATTTCCTCATATGTTTCATAGAGAAAAATCATTTTTGTCCCAAGTGGAGTTTAGTTTTCTATGGTTCGAATGAAATAAGAAACGATGAAACAGATCCACATTATTATTGTTATTCGTTATATATAATAATACCAAACACTGGCTAACTGGATACATTTGAAATTTCTTATTTTATCAAAATGCTTGTTTTTGATTCAACCTATCTTTAGTTTGAGTCCTTGGAGAACTGTAATCTTTGCATTGTTAGTTGTAAAAACAAAGAAACAAACAAACAAAAAACAACTCTTGAAAACATACTGGTTAAGCTAACAATGAACTAGCTTTGAGCGATACTGTGCTTTTGACTGCAAGCAGAAGCAGTGTGAAATCACATATTGCATGGTAAATTTCTACCTTGAGCTTCCTTTTAGTGTTACTATATGTGTAAATACTCAGTTGGACAACCTTGACCACACAAATGATACATTCTAAACTATTAGAAATGTATCCTTATCCAGCTATTCAACACACTATTTCTTTAAATAGAGACAAACAATGTTTACTGTGCTGCAGCATATTCATAACTAAAGAATGGATTCACTCTACCATAGTGTGACTTGGGCAGAATGATAAATAAGAACATTATCATTTTACATGCAAGACATGGCCCAATTTAAAAATAAGTCTAAATTATTAAGAAGCCCTTGAATAACATATGTCATTGTCCAAAACATGCACCCAATTGCCATGAACAAACTTAAAATGCCCATATTTTGACTGATAAATCGGTGAACCTGAAGTATAGATTCCTTATTGTAAGTATATATGGATTCCTAGTGATGTGTTGTATTTATTTTCCATGTACTGTAATCACTGAATGCAGTTAGCATATCAATTTTGAGTTTTACTCAAGCTGTAGGTAACACTAATTACTGAGCAGGCAGTTTGACATCTGCATTGAATATATCTATACACATAAAATATAATTATCCTTTGAAGTTGAACAATATGTTCTTATTAATGAATGCAAATATACAATTTGTATTATTTTAGATGTATTTTAGATAGAGATTTATTTTAGTCCATATTCAAGCAAATGTATTCACAGTTTCTTTTCTAATTTTCTGGAGTAAACTCTGTCTATTTTACACAACAGGATGTCAACATATTTCCTAGGGCAAATAATTAAAGAAATTTTGAAATATTTAGTCACAAAACCAAAAGACAAATATGACAGAAAACACAGAAAATATACATAGGTCAAATTTTGCAGAAACATATGTACACAGTCTTCTTTTTGGATAAGGATAAACATTTATAGCCTTTCTGTAAAATACATTTGGATTGCTTTTTTCCCCTCCCTGCTGACAAAATAGCTCAGTCTAGCTGATTTCTGTTCATAAAAGGTTTTGCACTTTTTGACTCCGTAATTTAACTGCTACCAAATTACCCTTTTAACCAATAGTCCCTTTGTCAAATTTAGAAATTTGCATTTGTCATTTTGATTCTTCACTTTCAATTTCCCTATCAATTGGCCTTTTCCTAATTCTTTCCTTAAGAAATAGAATACAGTGGTGGAGAGGTTTTCTCTTCCTGTGATTACCCGGAAGCAATTTCTACCTGTAGATAATGTGAAACATGTTTTAAAATAATGTCGATAGGTTCAAATCAGAGAAAGTAGGCAGGTTAGATTCAATGTAATCCTACACCATCTTTATTAGTTGCATTTTTAATGCAAGAATCCATAGCCCATATCTACTTTTAGTAATAAGTATAAATAAGGCTGCAATGAAATGTAAACAAAGATATGAGTCCTTTAGCCCTGTGACATATGTCATATCTAAACTACATACTTATAGCATGCCTTTTGGTTTAAAATCTCAAATACATGCTAATCAGAACAGCTATTTAACCTAAGACTTTCTCTTCCATTTGCAGTCTGTTTCCTTAAAGCCCTAAAGTCGATTAAAGAGTCAATGAGGCCTGGGACCAGCAGATGACATAATGATTACATAGTTGGACTCCCATGTAGTTGACTGCAGTTTGAGCCTCGAACCCAGTGGCTTAAAACTCATGTTGGGTGTGTGTGTGTATGCCCAAGATCCAAAGAGAAGAATGGAGGAGAAGGGATTGTGGTATGGCCACTTCCCCTGGGAGAGATTTCTCGCTTTCTCTCTCTCTCTTTTTGTCTCTCCAGCAAGTGCACATGCCCTATAGCAAAAAAAAAAAAAAAAGAAAGAAACAAGCAAACTCTCTTTTTAAAAACACACACACAAACAAAAAAAATTCATGCCATGTTCGCATGTGTGCCCAAAACTCCAAGAGGAGGATGGAGAAAGGATTACAACATGGCCATCTCCCCTGGGAGGTGGATGTCTCACTTTCTTTTTCTCTGTCTCTTTGGCAAGTGCATCCTACCTATAGCAAAAAAAATCTCAAAAAAAAAAAAAAAAGAAAAAGAAGAAGAAGAAGAAAGAGAGTCAGTAGGGCCAAGCTTAAGCATGACATCAAAGCCATGGAAGACTTAGGAGTGGGGGAAGCCCTTCTACTACATATTTTGTATCTACCTTATTCAAATTTCATTAAAACTACAACTGAGGCTAAGCACCTCTGAGGAAGAGATGTTCATTATTCATTTTAGCATTTCCTATGCCTATTGCCGCATTGCAGGGTATGTCACATAGGAGATACCAAATAAATTATTTCTACATAAATGAATAAATGAGGGAAGAAATGGATAAGTAAATAATTGGCTTATCAGCCTTAAGTTGGTTCCATATCTCTGAATAAAAATTGGATTTTTTTGTTTGTTTTGTTTCATTTTGGTTTTTAGCATTTACTGGAAAAGGAACCAGAGGGACAGTTAGAGTATCACCAGATCAGATTTCCTCTTTGAGATGATCAATTCTTTGCCTTTTCTGGACTCACAGAGGGCACAATTACATCCTAAGATAAATTGCAAGGAACCAAAAGGGAACTTCCATATCAGTGCCAACTAACCATAGTCTACACAGGTGCTGGGGTATTTATATGTAATATTGTTCTTTAGATCTATATGTCAGCTCTCATCTACTCATTCAGAGAAGCACAAATCCAGGCCAGCCATATGGATTGTTGCATGAAGATCCTGCTGGGAGTTCTCAGGCTCTCTTTCTCATGGAAGAAATAAGGAAACTTAAAAAAATTGAAGAAGCACAAATCCAATGAAAAACTGTTAAATCTATGCTTGTCCTAGTGAAGCAGAATCAAATGGTAATGTAATACACCACATTGGATGATCTAGCGCCATATTGTCCAGAGTCTAAAACCAAACAACCTAATGAATTAACATTTCTCTTCTCTCCTGCCCTCTCAATAAATAATCAGTTTGGCAGATATTCAGTGACTCTGACTGTTTAGCTCATATTATATAGACATAGCTGTAGACTCAACTGGCCCAGGCAGATCTGAAATTCTTACTCAGCATGCACTTTCCTTTGGGGACCACAGCTCTGTTTTAAGTCACATTTTTATGAAAAGAGAATATATTTCAAGGTATTCTCTGTTTTAACATTTATCTGTTAAAAATCCAGCTTTCTGCACACAATGGATAATATGTATCTATTTTTTCTTTATTAGACTTTGGAAAATGTCATTAATGTGCTTTATGGAACATATTAAATGTTAATTCTTTTTAAAATAAATTATGATCCACAATAAATTCATAACTTTTGTGTTTTGACAGATTCATTACATTTTCCATATTCTGATAACATGATGGCAATGGTAAAAAGCCTCAAATTAAGTGGTCTTAGAATAAGTCTGTTCTTTAAAGGATGCGTTTTAACAAAATATAATGATGATTAAAAATGCTAAGCTCCTGAAATAATGTGGCCTACAGAAAGATAAGAGTTAAAATTTATTTCAGAGAAAAAGCTACATCGTAAGAAGTTATAGCAGCTACTTCTTTAATGGACTATTAAAAACAACAAATTCTGAGTGAAAATTTAGACATTTCTACTATTTGTAGTACTTTCTCAAATGGCTGTTCATTATGCTGGTTAAAAAAGAAAAACAAAGATTTTTTGATTGCACATAAACATATAAAGTCTTCCCTTTACTTTTCAGGGGAATTATTATTATTATTCTCTTGACTGCTATATACAGACAGGTTTCTAGGGACTCAACAACACATCTTACTAAAATCATTGCTTGTAGAGAAAGGATAACAGTTCACTTATTTCAAATACACTTGTGATTGAATTCCTAATTGTCTGATTAATGAAAAGTTAAAAAGTTATGCATAGCTGGAATAGATGACCTTTAAGGTCCTTTTATCCCCAATACTAGATATATCCATTATTCTTATAACATTTAGGTTTTACTTGCTAAGGTTGGAGAAATGTGAAACACAGAGGTTCATTTCACTGCTCATCCTAGAAATCAGGTTGGTCCTGAGAGTTTAAAAAGACATTCTACCACATAGGAGGAATAACTCAAAGAGACCAAATGATATACATTTTTAAAAGCTTTACTTTGGTTTCAAGTAGCTTTTCGAGAGACAAAAGGTTGCTTGAGAGTATTAAGGGTATGCAACATCTAAAGAGAGCAGAGAACATCACCATTAAGAGATTTTTGGAGGTATCAGAGTACTGAACAAAAGAAAATATTGATTAAGCAACCAAAGGAATAGAATGTGATCTTTGCAGATCCTAGTAAATATTCAAGTGCTAAAAGTGTTTTTTGGGGAATGGTGGAAATAAATGCTTCATAAGTAAGAATACTCTTTGGAAATGAAATCAATGCATTTTAATGGAAAACACTTTGAACTCACGCAACTTTCACCTTCTAAGAATTTTGCTAAAAGTAATTCAAAAGGCAGGAGATTGGCATTTTAATATTAGGAAGGAGAAAGATAAATTTAAAAAGTAGAATTAATTTTTGCTGCAATCTGATTATATTTTCAAGGGTCATCTGTGTTTATATTTTTGCATATCATAATGCATATTCAATTATGTATGGTAAACTCTATTCAGAAATAAGTATACCCAAGCCAGCCAGTGGCAGTGATTAAAATGAATGGATCCCATGTGGCTCTATTGTTCAAATCCTGGACCCAGCAGCTTAAAAAAATTCTCCAGCTGGGGGCTAGCAGGTGGTGTAACAGTTAAGGTGCTGAATTTCCACATGGCTGGTGGTTCTAGTTCCAGACCTGGCAGCTTGAGAATCATGCCAGATACCTGTATGTGCATGCCCCAAGTCCCAGGAGGAGAATGGAGAAGGGACTGCAGTGTAGCCATCCCCGTGGAGAGGGATTTCTTATTTTCACCCTCTCTGTCTCTCTCTGGTAAGCGCATGTGCCTATGGCAAAAACCTAAAGCATAAACAAAAACAAAAACAAACTACTGGGACCAGCAGGTGGCGTGGTGGTTAAGGCGCTGGATACTCCCACATGGCTGACCACGGTACGAATCCTGGACCTGGTAGCTTGCTTTCTCACTTTCCCTCTCTCTCTGTGTGTCTCTCTCTGGTCAAATTAAAAAATAAATAAATTAATAAATAAAATTAAAATAGATAATTCTTTAAAAACAAAACAAAACATAAAAAGCCTACTGACTGACATAAGTACATGACTGCCCAAAATCCCAAAAAGATAAATGGAGGAGAAAGAATTCTGATGTGAACTTCTCTCATGGAGGGGAGTGCTTTTTCACCTTCTCTCTCTGCCTCTCTCCAGTGAGTATACACATCCTCTAGCAAATAATATTTTTTAAAAAAAGAAAAAGAAAGAGAGAGAAAGATAAAAAGATATCCTATTCAGAAAGGGAGATTTGCTATGTGACAATATCTGTGCAATACCTCCTTAAGAATTACACTAATGCTAAATAATAATTGAACTATATTTCTGTGACTATATCTTAGAATTCCAATAATAAAACAATAGCAAATAGTATCTTTACTATACTTAACTATCTCAATAATTCTCTTTATTCATTCTTCTCATATCAACTCAGGACTTAGGTGAGAGAGTTCATGATTTCACTCAGTAATATACACAGGAAGAACAAAGAATAAATACAACACCCAACCAATAGCAGGATACAAGTGCTGAAGGGACTCACAGCAATAAAAGCTGAATTTGGAGCTGTAGTAAATTGAATAGGGATGCATCCAAGAAGCACAGAAATCTCAATCACAACCAAATATGAGAACCAAAATGAAAAAGCAGATTTCCAACTCATTGGTAGGGGACTGAAACAGAGACTTGATGGAATATCATCCTTAGATTTCTATTTAGAAGGGAGATATCCTAGAAATCTATCTAGAAATAACTGAGATAGTAGACAGGGTAACAAGTTGGAATCCAAGGGTAGTGAACAAAGGCCAACAAGACTAGCCTAATGGTGAGAGAAAAGAGCCAAAACTCAAAGTCAACAGAAATCATCCCTTAGGCACCTCAAGTACTGGGTTTGATTATAATCAAAAGATATAAAGAGAAAAGCAAAGAGCTCAGTGAAGTAAGTAGGGACTCACTAGTAGAAGTTGATGTTTGAATATTTTTAACTGAAAACTATGTATATTTAATGCAATATAAAATCATTTAATGTATATTGCCAGTTACAACACATAATAACACAGAAACACCTGAGATCCCAATTCCTAACCCCATTTTTAGAAGTAAACAAATCCATTAACTTTACCTGTGCCATTCTTCCCTATTTCATCCCCCTCCCTTCCTACAGAAGGAAAAACGCCACTCACAATTTCTAGTTTATTTTCCACTCACTTTTCAAAATAGATTTTTTTTTTTTTGGCATAGGATGTGTGTGCTTGCCAGAGAGACAGAAATGCAGAAAGTGATAAATCAACCCCAGGGGGGATGTCCACACTCCAATCCCTTCTCCTCCCTTCTCCTCTCGGGAGCTTGGGCAGTCACACACATGCACCTGGCATGAGATTTAAGTAACCAGGTCTGGGACTCGAACCATAGTTGACTATGTGGGAGTCCAGTGAGGCAAACTTTACACTGTCTGCTGGTCCCAATGCTAATTATTTCAAACATGTAAATATTATTTCATGGTTCTCTTAATTTGTATTTCTCTGACTAGTCATGAGATAAACATCTTTTCAAGTTCTTCTACTCTCTTTTTTTATCTATTACAAAATTCCTATAACAACTCACACCCATTTTAGCTATTGAGTTGTAGTTCTATTTATTGATTTGTAGTTTTTAAAAATGATAATCTAGATTCCAATCATTTCACAGTTATGCATATTATAAATACATTTTTTTTTCAATTTTAGACTTACTATTTCATTCTTGATAATAAACAGAAGTTTTTATTTGTAATATAGTCTAATATATCAATCTTATCTTTTATGGTTAGCATTTTTTGAATCTTAGTTTTAGAAAAGAAATACATCCCTACAATGAGCTCATAAAAACATTGTGGCATAGATTTTCCTAAAGTTTTTGTTTACATCATTTTACAAATGAGCCAAAAGGAGGTTGTTGAGGTAATAAAAAATAGAGAAACTTCAGTAACTCTCAAACAAATTCTGCTGAGGAATAACTATATGCAAAGCATTGTCTGAAGGACTAGATCTTTTATTCTCTTGCTTATGGTTATCTCTTTGCTTGTTTGTTTGTTTTGATTTTGGCCGTAGGGCACATGCTCTTGCTGGAGACAGAGGGAAAGTGAGAAATTATACCCTACTCTGGAGGGGCTGGTCATGCCGCAACATGCCTGGTGTGATTTTACTCTTTTTTTATTTTTTAAGAGAGATTTTTACTATAAGGTGTGTATGCTTCCCAGAGAGACAAAGTGACAGAAAATACCCCTGGGGTCATGGCCAAGTAGCAATCCCTTCTCCTCCATTCTCCTCTCAGGAGAGTGAGTTTTAAGCTACCAGGTCTGGGACTTGAACCATGTTTGACCATGTAAGAGTCCTGTGACATGACCGTTCTGCCATCTGCTGGTCTCCAGGCATGATTTTCAAGCCACTGGGTCTGTGACTCAAACCACAGTCAGTCATGTGGAAGTCCAGCCACCTTAACCATCATGCCACCTGCTGACCCCTAATATGTCTGTTTAACCCTCTTCTGTCCCAGTATTAGAAGCCTGCAGTGATTATCATGACTTGGAGATTAATTTGAATATAATTCTTAGATCCCATGTACCATTGCTAAATCAAGTTGTGTCTAGCTTTCTGGTTCTATTTAGCTGTCACTACCCATATTACTACACTAGGCCCTGGCTATCTTAGAAGCATAGATGCCACAGACAATCTACACCTTTTTAGGTAGGATAGGGGCTAAGTATATGTCGAAATATGCCTTCCATAATTCGTTAAGTATACTTAACTAAACATATGTGTGTAAAAAACAAGAAAAAAAAATACTGCATGGCTACCTAGAATAACAACATAAACAAACAAACATGAATTATTACACAAACAAAGCAAAACAACAACAACAAAAAAACACTTCCTATTTTTACATGAGCTTTATTCAGGATTTTGGACTGGATGCCTTGTTTTTGTTTTCATTTTTGTTTTTACCTTTCAAAGCCAATGCTGAAGCACTGCATGAAATAAGCAAACACTTTATACTCCCCGAGCTCCAGATGTTTGGTGAGACAAATACATATTCGGAAGGTACCAAAATAAAAACAATCAGTTTCTATGTAATTCAGAGGAGCACTGTAATCTTCTGTACAGGTTTTTTTTTTCCTATTAAAATAAGTGATACTATACATATGCTGAGATATTTATCTCCCAGATGAGGGTGATGGCATAGCTCAGAATAGTCGGGAGTCCAGAGGTGACTTCGAGTTCTCGGAACTGGTGAAATTTTCTGCAGAAAATTTATGATGAAGACTTAAATTATATTTGCTATAATGTGTTCTGAATATAAACTTAGAGGATGAAATAATTGCCTTATTCTCAGAGAAGTTAACATGTCTCTTTCCCATTTCTTTCCAAGTGCCTACTTGGCCTAGGAGTAGGAGTACACTTTGAAAGCTAAGTATGTGACTTTGAGCATGTTGATTAATATCAATCAAATCACTTTAACAAACTCACTCACTCTTTCAGTCATTCCAAAATAATCTCATTTCAGACATTTATTAATTCAAAAATTAACCATAGGTGAAACCAGTACAACCTATTCAGTTCTCTGACTAAAAGGTAGTCTAAAGGACTGTTTATGCTTTGGTTTGGTAAATGGCAACTCAAACACCTATGGTTGGTTTATAATGCTGACATCAGCCATTTCAAAGAATACAGTATTCAGAACTCAAGCATATAAAATGGACGTAGAAGTGACAGCTTCTTCAGAGTGACCATAAGGAAAGATTTATCTTTATCACAAGGCATGAATGATGTTTTATAGGATTTGTGGTTGTTGGAAACTCTCAGTGGTGACCCATTGGCCATGTTTCAAAAGAATTCTGTTGATTTCCTGCTGTTCACTGCCTTGTTATGTCACATGGTTTAGAGATCTGGTACTCTCTGTACTTGTATATTCTTTTTTGAGAGATTTTTGCTATGGGGCATGTGCACTCACCAGAGAGACAGAAAGATATAGAGAGACAGAAAGCAAGAAATCACTCCCTGGGGGTGGAGGGTTGACCACGTTGTAATCCCTTCTCTCCATTCTCCTCTCAGGATCTTGGGCCCTCATGCACATGAGCCTGGCATGTGTTTTAAGCCGTCGGATCTGGGACTTGAACCACAGTTAACTACATGGGAGTTCAGCTACATAACCAGTACACCATTTGCTGGTCCCTATACTTACATTTTTAATAATTCTTCTGATATTCTGGTTTAAGGTTGATCTACTTCAACTAATGACTCAAATAGCATTTACCTTCCATAGATAATAAAACACATTATTAAAATATCACAAGACTAAAATAATAAAAAAATTTAAATCTTTTAAAAAGAATCACAAGACTCAGACTATTGATAAAATTATATTTTTAAGACATAACCACTTTATTTTACGAGTCATATTTTTTAATCACTAACATGTTTCTGCATTGAAGAATAATTTTTAAAATAACGATTTTATATTTAGAGAATTCTTTACATTTTCTAAAACCCTTTTAACATTTATCATCTCATTTGATTGTATGTACAACAAGTTTCCTATCCCACAATTTACAGATGAAATACTAATATCAAGAGAAAGTTAAGTGACTTGTTCAGATGCAAAAATGTTAGTAAATAGCTGGGCCAGATCTAAGGACATAGATTAGTGTCCTACTTTAAAAATGGTACAGTTGGGCCAGCAGATGGCCTAGTAGTTACATCACTGGAATTCCACAGGGCCAGCCATAGTTCAAGTCCCAGACCTGGTGGCTAAAAACTCACTCCAGGGAGGGACCAGTAGTTAGCGTAATGGCTATGTCGCTGGACTCCCATGTATTAGACTGCAGTTTGCGTCCCAGACCCGGTGGCTTAAAACTCACGCCGGGCACATGTGTGTGCATGCCCAGGATCCCGAGAGGAGAAGGGAGGAGAAGGGACTGTTGTGTGGCCATACCCCCGGGGGGTGATTTCTTGCTTTCTGTCTCTCTGTCTCTCTCTGTCTGTCTGGTGAGCGCACACGCCCTGTCGCAAAA
>NW_006204341.1:1015216-1031614 GCF_000334495.1 Tupaia belangeri chinensis
AAAAAAAAAAAAACCTCACTCCAGGGAGCATATGCTTGCAGCATGGCCATTGCCCACACAGGGGTGATTTCTCACTTACACTCTCACTGTCTCTCTCTCTCTCTCTCTCTCTCTCCTGTAAGTGTTCATGCTCTAAGGCAAAACCTCTAAAAAGAAAAAAAGGTCATTTGAACTGATCAGTGTTTTAACAACTTTTCCTTTCATTTTTAAAAAGATAATTATTTAATTTTATTACTATTCTTTTTAAAATTTGCTATAGGGCATATGAACTCAACAGAGAAAGACAGAGAGAGAGGGGAAAGTGAGAAAGCAAGCTGCCAGGTCCAGGACTTGAACCATGGTCAACCATGTGGGAGTCCAGTACCTCAATTACCACACCACCTGCTGGACCACTAACTTTTTCTTTGAGTCCTAACATAACAGGAAAATGTCTTACAAGAATGTATCAAGTGTAAAAACCATTACCTCCAGTTTAACCAGAGCAACTTGGCTTTTTTGTAATTTCTTAGCTATGAGGGGACTTCAAAAAGTTCATGGAAAATGGAATTAATCTATGAATTTATTTGGAGCAAAAATTTTAAATTCATGCATAGTTTTTTCATAGTACATATTTTTCATGAACTTTATAAATAACCCCTCATATATAAAATAAAAATAATTATAACAGGTACAACTGTAAATTTTAAACACATATACAGAATATATATATATATTTTTTTTTTTTTCCTGATTTTGATTTAGTATCTGTGGGTTTAGAGACTATGATCACATAATCTTGCAAGTGACAGAGAGTCTATATTACCATATTAAGTTTTAAAGGGTCAGTGGTTTAGAAAGATGACAAGAACGCTTTTATTCATCATTAAGTATATAGAATTATACAGGTCTGGAAGATGACATAGGCTATCATCAAGCTGTGACAAGGGGAAGTGTGATGATTTAGGGAAAAAATATGTAGACCAAGCAGATTTTCATATCTGTTTGAAAGTCTCCTATTTGCAACAGGGATGGGTTTAGTCCATTTTCTAGGTAGGAAGAATGAGGTTTTAGATATAACATAAACAGTTCAAATCTACTGTCATTATACAAATTAAAAATTGAAAGAAATGAAAAATTTTAAATGCTTTCACAATAGCTAAAAAATATTGAATAGAGAGGATGAATTTAACAAAAGATATGTAAGATCTCTAACCTGAAAATGGTAACACATTGCAAAAATATTAAAAATGACCTAAATAGGGCTAGCAGGTGGCATAGTGGTCAAAGACTGAACTCTCACATGTCCAACCACAGTTCGAGTCCTGGACCCAGTGGCTTTAAAATCATGCTGGGCACATGTGTGTGCCCAAAATCCCGTGAGGAGAATGGAGAAGAGATTGTGATGTGGCTATACCCCTGGAGGTTGACCTCTCATTTTCCCTCTCTTAGACTCTCTCTGTCCTTCTTCACCCAGCATGCATGCTCTATGGCAAAAAAACAAACAAACAAACAAAAAAAACCCCCCTAAATTAATAAGAATTACAGGAGCCAAGTTGTAAGATGATAATTCCTCCTACATATATATATATAAATTCAAGGCAATATCAGTAATAATCTCAGTAAGATATAAGATATTTTGTAGAAGTTGACAAGCTAATTCTGAAATTTATATGAAAATGTAAGGAACCTGGAATATCCAAGAAATTTTGAATAAAAAAGTGAAGCTAGACATATTATACAATGTGAATTCAATATATATAATACTATAAAGCCTAGTAATCAATAAACCATGGCAGTGGCATAGCGACTGACAACTAGGCCGAAGGAGCTCCAAAATAGGCCCAGACTTTTACAACTATTTGATTTTTGACAAAGGTGGCAAAACAATCCAAATATAGAAGGAAAATCTTTTTAAAACCTATGCTGGGGACCAGCATTTAGCATAATAGCTATGTCTCTGGACTCCCACGTAGTCGACCTCGGTTCACATCCCAGACCCGGTGACTTAAACTCACACCGGGCACGTGTGCATGTGTGCCCAAGATCCCGAGAAGAGAACGGAGGAGAAGGGATTGTGGTGTGTCCATCCGCCCGGGGAGGGGGGTGATTTCTTGCTTTCTCTCTGTCTCTGGCGAGAACACGCGCCCTATGGCAAAAACCTCTCAAAAATAAATAAATAAATAAATAAACCTTTGCTGAAATAAGTGAGTATCCAAATGGAGGAAAAGGAGGACACAACCTCGATCTCAACTTTACATTATATGTAAAACTTAATTTGAGATGGTTCCTGGACATAAACAAAAAAGTTAAAACAACAAATCATATAATGAAAATAGAAAAATTTCTTTGCAGGAGCAAAGAAAGTAAAAAACATAAAGAAAAGACAGTATTTTTCTATTCTATCAAAATTGAAAATTTCTCATCAAATATACATTTAAGAAAGTGAATAGACAAGGCAAAGAAGAGCACAGTTGCAAGACATAAAGACTGGTGTCCATGATATATTTATAAAAAGAAAAAAACAAAAACAAAAACAAAAAGTCGACAAGTAAATAATAAAAATATTAACAATAAAATTAAAATTTGATTAATAATTTGAAGAGAAATTATAAAAGAAGATACATAAATGGTCAAGAAGTACATGAATACATGCTCAGTACCACTAGTCCTCCAAGGAGTACAATTAAAACCACACTGAGACACAATAATACATTTAAGAGAGTAACTAAAATTTAAAATGCTGATGGCATCAAATGTTGACAGGAATATTTGCAAGATCTTCAAAAAGTTCATGGAAAATCATATTATAAAACAATTATGCATGAATTTTAATATTTTTTTTGCACCAAAATAAATTTGTACTTCAGTTTCAAACAAACTCTTTGGTATCTCTTATAGAGTCATTGAACCTTTTACACATTGTTGGTGAGAATGTAAAAGGTTGAAACAACTTTGAAGAGGGACCAGCAGTTTGCGTAATGGCTATGTTGCTGAACTCCTATGTAGTCAACCGTGATTCGAGTCCCGGACCTGGTGGCTTAAACTCACGCTGGGCACATGTGTGTGCATGCCAATGATCCCGAGAGGAAAATGGAGGAGAAGGGATTGTCGCATGACAACCCTTGGGGGGCGGTGATTTTTCACTTTCTGTCTCTGTGTCTCTCTGTCTTTCTGGCAAGTGCAAGTGCCCTATAGCAAAAATCCTCTCAAAAAAAAAAAACAAAAACAAAAAAACAAAAAACTTTGGAGAATCTACTGTAAAACTTTATAAAACTAAACATAAACCTTCTTTTAAAAATACCAGTTCCAAACCTAAAGATTTACTTAAGAGAAATGAAAACTTCTCCATAAATTAACTAATTTGAAAATGAGTGTATTAGGTATCTATTGCTGTATAACAACTTATCACAAAATTAGTCACTTAAAACAACATGTATTTATTATCTCATAGTTTTATGGATCAGGAAACTCAGGTTCTAACAATAATGTAATCAAAGTGTCAGTTGAGATACATTTTCATTTTAAGTCTCAACTGGGGAAGAATTCATTTCAAAGCTCAATCAAATTGTTGGAACAATCAATTTCCTTGTGGTTGTGGAGCAGATGGTCCCATCTGTCTGGAGGCTGGAGGTCGCCTTTATTTCGCTGTCATGTGTTCTTATTAACATGGCTGCTTACTTTCGAAGCTGACTAGGGAATAAGTCCCTAGGAAAAAAACATATAGATAGAGATTCATACAAAATAACAAAAGTGTGGGTGGGAGTGACATACCAAAAGTATACTTTGTACTCTTTGGATGACTAATGGTACTGAGAATGTCAGTATACAGAGTATAACACATGTTTGTTATATTCTACTAGTGAGAATCAAGGTGAGAGGACCATAGAAGCACAAGAACAGCAGGTGGTGGGACCATGATGTTTCCTAGAGACAATTGCATCAATTGGCCACAATGTTTCTAGACGTTTTATTCATGATGCCAAAAACCTGGAAAGAGCCAAGGTGTTAATCAGTAGGAAAATTAATGAACAAAATGGTATATACATTTAAAGGAATACTACTCAGCAATGATAAGAGACACACATACAACATAAGTAAATTTTCAAAACATGTTTATTGATGAAATAAACCTTACACACATGGTTCCATACTATATAATTCAATTTATGTTAAATTCTTCAATAAGAAAATTAAATTTATAATGATAAAACCAGAACAGTGGTTTTCTTCAAGGGATAAGAATGGAATTGGTTGGGAAAAGATATGATGGAACTTTTTGAGATGAAGTGATGCTCCATATCACTTCCATAAAATTTTATGCCTGACTGGAAAGCTCTACTTAAATCCCTAAACTGGTCATATTAGATCAGTGATATTAATAAAACTCATACTAAATACTAAGAGGGTTGTTTTAGTTTATTATTTTGTTAGTTTTCAAAAATGTTCCTATATGAAAATAAATTGTTAGATTCTTTGTTACAAAACAATTTCAGAGAGTTATTTAGAAGGAATGATAGAATTAGAAAACTCACCATTTTTCAACTCCCAAGGTAATCATGGATTTAGGTGATGGTTTTCTATGGATACTAAAACCACTGATGAAATGGTTAGAGAGCAGGGAAATCACATGATCTCAAAATATCATCCCACACTCACTGATTATTTATTCATTGTAAAGGTAAAAATATATTTTATAGTGGAGAAATCTGGCATAAACAACATTTAAAAAATAATCAAATAGCATCACTTTGAAAGAAATGTACTGAGACTATATGTTCCTCATATGATACAAATAAAAGAACACAGCATTGTGCGTTTTTCTTGCTAAATCTGTTTAACTTGAATCTAATCATGAGGAGACAATCTGGCACACATAGCCAGAACTCTTAAAAAATGTCAATTTTATAAAAGACAAAAAGCAAAGAGAGTTATTTTAGATCAAAGGATGCTAAAGAGATATAATTTTCAATTACAATAAGTGAATTCTGAATGGATCCTCGATTTTAAAATAAACCTCTGAGAGACTTTGGGAGAATATTTAGGGAAATGTGAATATCCATTATTAAATAATATTTTCTTAAAAATGTGAAATTTCTTGGATGTGATACTAGCATTGTGGTTTTTAAAGATAATTTTTTATTCCCATCCTAGGAAATGATATGGAAATAATTAGAGGTGAAATATTATACTATCTGAAACTTTATTCCAGATGGCTCATCAAAATAATACATAACAATGATAATATGCAAGATAAAACAAGTTTGGCAACATGATAATAATTAGTAAATCTAAGTTAAGTGTATGTATGTTCTTCTTTAAATTTTTCTGTAGGTTTGAAATAATTCAAAGTGAAAAAAAAATGATGGGACTGTAATCCTGCATTTAGTCATCATGTAATACTAGTGCTGGAGTAGGCCTCCTCCTGTAAATACTATAAACCTTGACAAAATATATGTAACAAAATTTTCAGATATTACACAATAGGCAGCATGGATTACAATTGTTACAGAAGGTCAACACATGAGGTGAGCCCAATTAATGTTCTGACTTTCTGCCTAAAATCACTTTCTAGATTGCATCACAGGAAGGTGGAACATAGAGCATGGCACACTTGGTGAACTGAAGAGATAAGGTTTTGAGTTAGGGTTCTGTAAGTGGCTGGAATTTGTGAGGCAAAACACAGGCAAAAATGGAATATGCACAGAAGAAACTCCAGAAATTTGCAGAAAGGTCCCAAATGAGGCTTTAGCTGAATACTAAATTGTATATGTGCGAAGCAGAAAACAACTATTGAGGGTCCTTGAAATGAATAAAAGTTCAAGCGTTCAAAGTATAACAGTCGAATCTGACCAACCAGATAAAAGAGACATTACTGAATACAACTGACATTTAGATGAGATGTGAGAAAGGACACACCTCAGGCACAAGGCTACTCCAACTCTATAACAAGCACTACTCTAGACCTACTGTAATTAAGCTTAAAAATATGCTTCAAAAAATCAAGTTCATGGGCCAACAAGCATGGCAGTTAAGTTGACTGGATCCCACATGGCAAACAGCAGCATGGTTTGAATCCCAGTCCCAATGGCTTGGGAAGCATATGGGGTGCATCTGCATGCATGCTCAGAATCCTGAGAGGAGAATGGAGGAGAAAGAATTGTGGCATGGTCATCCCCCTGAGGATGTTTTCTCATCATTTCTCTATCTCTCTTTCTAGTAAGCACACACACCCTACAACAATATTTAAAAAAAAAAATCAAACTCATGCACAAGTAAACTAATTCCCAGCCACTTTAAAATTCAATGTACCTAAAAGAATATAACAAACTTTAAAAATTCAGGAATATAGTATTCTTACGTCTAACATATAATTTTAAAACTACTAACATGAAAAAGAAATGTGACAATGTGACCTACGACCCAAAATCAGGAGAAGAAAAATAGAGTTGATAAACTATTACCTAGACATGAGACATGTTAAAACCAGCAGAAAATCAGTTTAAAGGTTAGTTATTATGGAGTTCAAGGATTTGAAAAGAAAAAAAAAGATAGACATAAAGAATAAACACAAAGGGATCAGCAGTTAGCATAATGGCTATGTCGCTGGACTCCCATGTAGTCAACCGTGGTTCAAGTCCCGGACCCAGTGGCTTAAACTCATGCCAGGTGCAGTGCGTGCATGCCCCGGATCCCAAGAAGAGAATAGAGGAGAAGGGACTGCGGCATGGCCATCCCCCCAGGGGTGATTTCTCGCTTTCTGTCTCCCTGTCTCTCTGTCTGGCGAGCACAGCCCGCCAAAAAAAAAAAAAAAAAAAAAAAAAAACAAAACAAAAAAACTCTCCAAAAAAAGAATAAACACATGAAGAAATCTCGTCAAATAAAAAATCCTGTAAAAGAGAATAAAACAAAGATTTGAAAATAAAAAGAGCAAACCTGAAATAAACACTCAGTAGATGCACTTAATGGCATATTAAACACTAACAAAGATAGTATCTACAAAAGCAAAACTATGTAAATTAAAGCTCAGAAAGAAATATAAGCTGAAAAACTAGAGTCTCAGTAGCCTTAGTAACAATTTCAAGGAGTCAAATTCACACGCAATAGGTGTTCTAAAATGAAAGGAGAAAGATTATGACAGAAAAAATTTTTGAATAAATAGTGGGCAAAATGCTAACAAGTTTTATTAAAAATATAAATCTATAGATCCAAGTGTCTAAATAAACACCAATCATTATCAGCACAAAGAAAAACACAACTAGGAACATCATTATAATATTACTTGAGCTCGAATATGTAGAAAAAAGACACATTACATATAGATGAATAAAAATAAAACTATTGGTTTCTCATGAAAATCAATATAAAGCAGAAGACAGTGGACCTTTAAACTTATGTTAAAAAATTAAAAAAAAATAAACAAAACCACTATTCATTTAGATTTTGACATCCCCTGAAAATATCCCTAAAAAATGAGAGTAAATTAAATAGCATATTCTTTTCTGCTTATTTTTAATTGCCAGAGGCTATATGCACTCACTAAAGAAAAAGAGATGGAGAAAAAGAGAAAGTGAGAAAATGCTGCCCTCATTGGTTGTAGTCATCCTGTAATGTCCTTTCCTCCATTTCTCTATTCTATCAGGATTCTAGGAATCCATGTGTTTGGTATGTTCTTCAAGTCACCAGGACCAGGAATCAAGCCACAGTTGGCTATGTGGAATCCAGCTTCTTAACCAGTAGGCCACAGGGCCAGCTCAAAAGACATTTACAAATTAATAGAAATGATCTCCAGTATAAGAAACTATAAGAAAGGAATGTGATCAGTGGAAGCTAAGAGTTACAAAAAGTAGTTGTATCCTGAAGAGAGTGATAGGATTAAAATAAAATGTAAATAAGACATACTATGCAAACCCAAATCATAAAAGAGTTGGACTGAACATGAGAATCAGAGAAAAAAGTAGCCTCCAGGACACCAATATTAATAGCAAATGTCACTAGAGAAATAAAGAAATATATTTCATTTTGATAAAAGTGTCAGTATATCAAGAACACTTAAAATTCTTTAGTGCATATGCACCTAATAGCAGACTTTCAAAATAAATGAAGAAATTTGACAGACTATAGGAAGACATAGACAAGTTCACAATTGCAATTGGAGATCTTAGCACTCCATTCTCAATAATTGCAAGAACAACTGGGACCAGCAGTTAGTGTAATGGCTATGTCGCTGAACTCCTATGTAGCCGACTGCAGTTCGAGTCCCGGACTCCGTGGCTTAAACTCACACCGGGCACATGTGCGTGCATGCCCAATTCCTGAGAGGAAAATGGAGAAGAAGGGATTGTGGTGAGGCCATCCCCTCTGGGGGGGTGATTTCTCACTTTCTGTATCTCTGCCTCTCCTCTGTCTTTCTGGCAAGCACACGCGCCCTGTAGCAAAAACCTCTCAAAAGAAAAAAAAAAATATTGCTAGAACAACTAGACAAAAAATCAGTTAGGATATATATTACCTGAATAACACCATCAACCAAGGCAACCAAATTTACATTTATAGGATACTGTCTCTGCTACGGTCTGAATCTTTTTGCTCCTTCAAAATGTATACATGGATGCCCAAACTCCCAAGATCATAACCTTGTCATAATATAACATAACATAGTCCTAACCCCCACAGTTAGGAAGTGAGGCCTTTGGTATTAGTCATGGGGTTAAAGTCCTCATATTTGGGATTAGTGCCCTTATGAAAGAAACCCCACAGGGCTACCCATTTCTACCATATAAAGACACAGAGAGGGACTAGCAGTTGGCGCAATAGCTATGTCGCTGGACTCCCAGGTAGTCGACCGTGGTTCGCGTCCCAGACCCGGTGGCTTAAAACTCATGCCGGGCACATGTGCGTGCATTCCCAAGATCCCGAGAGGAGAATGGAGGAGAAAAGATTGCGGTGTGGCCATCCCCCCTGGGGGGTGATTTGTTACTTTCTGTCTCTCTCTGTCTGTCTGGCGAGCGCATGCGCTAGCAAAAACCTCTCAAAAAAAAAAAAAAAGACACAGAGAAGTTGTAGTCTGTGATGAAACAGCCTGACCAGAAAACAAATCTATCAATATCTTGATCTTGAACTTCTCAGCCTCCAGAACGGTGAGATATAAATTTCTGTTGTTTATAAGCTTCCCGGTTTATGATATTTTTGTTATAGCAACCTGAAAGGACTAAGACAATATCCAACAGTGCAGCATCCCCATTATTTTCAAATGCACATGTAATATTCACTACCCTAAACCATATTTTTGTCTTTCAGGTAATTTTCAAAAAATATTCAATGAATAAAGTTATAAAGAATACATTTCTTAACAAAAGTGGAATTAAGACACAGAAGGCAATAGAAATAAATAACAAAGACATATAAATCCCCATATATTAAGAAATTAAATAATGTATCTTTAAATATTTCATTGTTAAAAAATAATGAGAAGGGGCTGGCAGGTAGCATGGTGGCTGAGGGGCTGGGCTCCCACATGGCCAACCACAGTTTGCTTTCTCACTTTCTCTTTCTACCTCTCTCTCTCTCTTTCCTCAAATTAAAAAAAATAATAATAATAAATAAAATAAAATAAAATAAATATAGTGATTATGCTTTAAAATGGGAAAAAATTAGAAAACAGAAATGTATGATAGTACAATAAAGAATATCAAATCTTGTCAAGTGACACTAAAGCAGGGTCAGGAGAGGGACTAATAATTTTAACTTCTAAATGAATAAAATAGAAAAAGGTCAGACAATAGAATAAGCAAAACCAAAAAGCCCATAAAGTTGATAAACTCAGGGTAGACTGGAAAGGGGAAAAAGAAAAAAAAAACTCTACAAATTATTAATAATAAGAAAGAAAGAACATTCTTACAAATCAGATATTTTGAGATTATTTGGGTAGATTGTGAAAATCTGATGGCAATTTGACAATTTGATAAAATGGACTAATTAGTTGAATGAAACACATTAACAGACCTTTTAAAATTGAAATATCTCTATATCTAATAAGTAAACTAACTCAAAAAAATTTAAATGCTTACATATGGTTCTACTGGTAAGTTCTATTAAACATTTAAACAAGAAATAATATCAATATTATAAAAATTCTGTCATAAATTAAAATAATGATGCTTTTCCAACTCATTTTAGGAGACCAGCATTATCCAGCTATCAACCAAGCAGACATTAGAAGACAACTAGGGCCAACAAGTGGTATGGTAGCTAAATCGTATATGGCCAACTACATGGTTTGAATCTCTAACTTGATAGCTTGAAAAACATGTTTGGTACATGTGTATACATGCCCAAAATCTAGAAAGGAGAAATGGAGAAGGGATTGTGGCAAGACCATTCCCCATGAGGGTTACTTTCTCTCTGTCTCTCTGACTCTCTCTCTCCAGCAAGAGCACATGCCCTCTAATAAATTTAAAAAAGAAAATCACCTATTATTTTTCTTGTCAATATGGATACAAACTGCTCTTAATAAAATATTAATGAATTGTATATGGCAAGATATAAAAAGGATAAGACATTGTGACTAAGTATGGTTTATCTCATTCATTTACCTGATTAATTATTGTACTAACAGGAGAAAAATCAGCCAATGCAATTCATCATCTGAAAAGAACATAAAAAGAAAAGAAAAGCATAGTATCATGTCAATAAATTCAGAAGAAATACTTTTCAAAATTATATACACATTCAGAATAAAAACTCTTAAGAAATTAGGAATAGAAAAAGAAAATTCCTTAATATAACAAAAGGCATATACAAAAAAGTTCAGTGAATATCAAAGTTAATGCTCAAGAGAAATGGACACTCCCCAGTATTGCAAATAACTCCTAGAAGTCTGCTTTTGATATTTCATAGCAAAGTGTTTTTGTTTGTTTGTTTGTTTTGGGGGGAGGTTTTTTTCTCTAGGGTGTGTGCGCTTGCCAGAAAGACAGAGAGAGACAGAGAGACAGAAAGTGAGAAATCACCCCCCCACCCCAGGAGAGATGGCCATGCCGCAATCCCTTCTCCATTCTCCTCTCGGGATCTTGGGCACCTGGTGTGAGTTTAAGCCACTGGGTCTAAGACTCGAACCATGATCAACTACATGGGAGTCCAGCAACATAGCCATTACGCCAACTTCTGGTCCCAGTACTTCATAGCAACCTTAGTCAGTGAAATAAAGCAAGGAAAAAATTAAAATAAGAAACATTGAACAAGAAAAAACTAAACTGCCTTTATTTGCAAATCTTATAATCCAACATGTAGAACATTCAGACTGCTAGCACAAGTAGGTGAATTTGCAAGTTCTCATAATACAAAACAGTATTTGCAAAGCAATTACATTTATATAGCAGCAAAGATTAAAAATTAAATAAATAATACAATGTTATCAATAAGTCAAAATACTTAGAAATAAGCCCATTTAGATATCCCCAAGATCTCTACACTAAAAACTTAAAAAACATTGCTGGAAGGAGACCTAAATATCTGGAAAATATGTGATGTTTATGGATCAGAACACTCAATAGTGTTAAGATGTCAGTGCTCCCAAAACTGATCTGTAGTTTCCATGTAATCTCAATTAAAATCCCAGCAGGCTTTTTTTTTAAAGAAAAAAAAATGCAATAGCTAATTCTAAAATATATATGGAAAATCAAAAGACCCAAAATAACCAAAGCAATCTTGAAAAATGTTAAGACAAAGTTGGAGGACTTAAACTATTTGATATCAAGCTTACTATAAATCTACATCTATCGAGGCACTGTGGTAGTAGGTTAAATACAGACAAGTACATCAACCGTAGAGAATAAAGCCAGATTAGATCCACACTTATAGTTTATTGATATTTTACAAAAGTGCCAAGGAAATTTCATGAATAAAGAAAAATCTTTTCTACAAATTATGCTGGAATTACAGCACACCTATGTGAAAACAGTGACATACAGTCCATTTTTCATATCATACACAAAAATTAATTCTAGATAAATCATAGAGCTAGCAATAAATAGTACATTATACATCATCCAGGAGTAAACATAAGAGAATTTCTTTTAAATGATGTCATAGACAGATTTTCTTGACAGTACCCAGAAATTCCAAACTAAAAGAGAGAAAAATATGGGTAAACCTAACTTCAAGAAAATTAGTCTTAGTCTCATCAAAAGATGCCAATAGAAAGCAAATAGCCAAAACACGCCTAGGTGAACACAGTTGCAACACATAACTCTAACAAAGGAGATCTAGTATATAGTGGGTAGTCAGAAAAGTCATGACATATTTTTCTATGCTTTTCTATGCAAAAATGAGTCCTGACTTTTTTGATGACTCCAACTTAATAAAACAAAGATAAACAACTCAATGACAAATCAGTAAAACTCTTTTTTTAAGAATTGTTTTTTATTTATTGGTTGATTGATTTCACATGAGTTTTGCCATAGAAAGAGAGAGTGAGCAAGGGAGAGTTAGAAAGCAAGCCGCCAGGTCCAGGACTTGAACTGAGGTAGCCCATGTGGGAATTCCAGCACCTTAACCACCACTCCATCTGTTGGTCCCAAATCAATAAAATTCTTGAACAGAGACTTCATAAAGGAAAATATACAAACAGCCAATAAGCATATGAAAAAGTGCTCAAGATTATCAATCAATATGAATTAAAGCCATCATGGAATATCACTGCATATGCACAAAAATGACTAATACTTAAAAGACTGGTAATAACAAATATTGACAAACATGTGAAACAACTAACACTCTCAAACAATGCTGGTGTGTATAAAATGTTAAGTCACTATGAAAACAGTTTACAGCTTCTTTTAAAGTTCAACATATACTTTTGTCTATAGTCTGAATGTGGCCCCCAAAATTCATATGGTGAAACTTTATCACCAATATGACAGTATTAAAAGGTAGGGCCTTTAGGGGATGATTACGGTATGAGTAAGGAGTTGTCATGGATGGGATTAGTGACTTTATAAAAGGGACTGAGGGAATTAGCACCCATTTCTTTTTGTCCTTTTCTCCTTTCCACCATGCGAATATGGAGTTTGCTCTCTCTAGAGCATTCAGCACAGGGCACAATCTTAGAAGTAGAGAACTGCCCTGACCAGATATTGTACCTTCAGGCATCTTGATTTTGGAATTTTCAGCCTTCAGAACTGTGAGAAATAAATTTATATTGTTTAAAAATTACTCAGTCCATGGTATTTTATTATATAGCAGCACAAATGAACTAAGACACTTTCCTTATAATCTAGTAGTTTTATTCCAAGGAATTTACTCCAGAGAATTGAAAACATGTATCTAGAAAAGCTTTACATAAGAAAATCCATGGCAGATTCAGTTAAAATGGGCAAAATCTAGAAACAACTTAAATGTTCATCAACAGGAAAATGAAATAATTATAATGCATTTATACAATGGAATTCTAAGGAATAAAAAGATATGAATTATCAATATGTGCAACAACTTGAATGCCTCTCAAAGATATTATGCTTACCAAAAGAAACCAGTCATAAACGAATTCACACTATATGATTCTATTTATATTAAGTGCTAGAAGAGGCTAAGCTAATCTTATGTAAAAGAAGTCAGAACAATAGTTGGTTCATAGGGGAAGGTTAAGATTTGACTGGGACAAGATATGATAAAACCTTTTGTAGGTGTTAGGAGTATCCCACGTATACAAGTGTGAGGGTTAAAGAAGGCACTTGTCAAAACTGATTGGTCTGTATATGTAAGACTGGTGCCTTTTTTTTCTTCTTTTTTTTTTTTTTTTTCTGAGATTTTTGTTATAGAGTATGTGTGCTTGGCAGAGACAGAGACAGAGACAGAGGGAAAGCAAGAAACCACCTCCAGGGGGGTTGGCCACATCACAATCCCTTCTCTTCTATTCTCCTCTTGGGATTTTGGGCATGCACGCATATGTACCTGGCATGAGTTTCAATCCACTGGGTCTGGGACTTGAACTGTGGATAACCATGTGGGAGTACAGTGGTCGACTAACATGGGAGTCCAGCAACATAGCCATTATGTTAACTGCTGGTCCCAAGACTGGTGCCTTTTAAACTATGTAAAAAAGTGCTCAATAGAAAAAGAATCTGTATTACACACACAAAAAAAAGGATTTGAAGTAGGGGTAAAGAATATATATTTTTCAAAGTATGAAGTAAATAAAATTCATAAAACGTGTCCAATGTGGATATCCCTGGGAGGTCGCTCTCACTGGGGCTCTGTAGAGGGGGCATAGGAGAGCACAGGGCTCTGCCCCATGATGTATAGTTCCTTCCCACAATGTTAGGGGTGAAATTGGCCCTTGTGTCTGCATTAACATACTCCTACAGCTTATCAGAATCCTGTGGACAATGACTGGGGAAACAAACCATGCAGAAAACAACTCTCCAGACCACACAATTTAAGCCTGCATTATGTGTTTAAAATAAATCTGTTCAATGATTGATAGATTTAATATTTTTTTTTAAAAATTCTTAACACTGAGCAGATGACGTTATGGTTACATCACTGGACTCCTATGTAGTCGACCATGGTTTGAGTCCCAGACCAGGTAACTTAAAACTCATGCCAGGTGTGTTTGCATGTGTACCCACAATCCTGAGAGAAGACTAAAGGAGAAGGGATTGCAGTGTGGCCATCCCTTCTGGGGGGTTATTTCTCTCTCTGAAAACAAAATTCATAATACTGGACCACTAGATGGGATAGTGGTTATGTTGCTGGACTCCTACAAGGCAAATTGTAGTGTGATTCCCAGACTTAGTGGCTTCAAATTCATGCCAAGGACATGTACATGTGTCCCCAAGATCCTGGGAGGATAAGGAGAAGGGATGGTGGCATGGCCATCTCCCCAGATAGTGATTTCTCACTTTCCTTCTCAATGTCACTGTCTCTGTCTCTCTATATGGCAAGTGCATGTGTCCTAAGACAAAAACTTCTAAAAAAAATGTATAATACTTGAAACCTCTCTACTTATTCCTAAAGTGAAATGATATTTAAAAAAAAAGTTTTCCTTCATTCATAATAGACTATGTGTACAAGAGAGAGAGCTAGAGCAGCAGAAAGAAAGAGAGAGAGAGAAAGCAACCCATAATGGAGCCTAGTCATATCATAATCCATTTTATTCCAGTTCTCCATCCAGGTGAGGTCCTGGCCATATTTTCACACATGCCTAGCATGTTGCACCGGAAGTCAGGATTTGAACCCCCATTAGCCATGTGGGATCCAGCTTCCTCTGCACAGCACTTAGCCACTGAGCTTCAGGGCCAGCCCTAGATTACAAAGTTTTAGTATATCTCAGAGATTTTTTCCCTCTGTAGGGTTAGTACTGAGATAAGATTCAGAATTTTAAATCTAATTTTATGTAACTGAAGGAAAAACATTTATTCATAAGTGAGGCATGGAAAATTCATAAAAACTTCCTGAAGGAGAGATAGTTATTTTAATAATCTGAGCCGTGCAATTTCTAATAACTGCCCTAAAATTTTATTATTGTTGCATAAGTTGTTTAATGTAGCTTTGTTTAGCTGGTGAATCTTTCTAATTTTAGTAGTCCTCCAATAAAAATAAATTAAATTATTTTATTGCACATACAAAATATAATTTTTGTTTGTTAAAGACATTTGAAAAAATGGGAACTCAAAATGTAACAATGTATACTCCTCTACTAGAAATAAATGAAACCTGAGCCAGCTCCATAATATATTGGTAAAGTGCTGCTCAAGAGAAGTTGGATCACACATGGTATCCACAGTTCAAATCCCCATCCTAGTCAGCCTGAAACACGTTGGGTACAGGCAAATGTGAAGGATCTAACAAACTAAAGGACTCAAGGAGGATCACAGTATAACTGATTGTGGAGGGTGTTCTCCCCACCTCCTGCTATGCATGAACAAAGGGAAAAAAATGTGTTAAAGAATAAATAAAACCTAAAGTGAGAACTCACAAAATATTTTCAAGAATCTGTTGAAAATTTCAAGAAACTGAACCATGATAACATTTAAGATAAATTCTGTTGTAGCCATTGCACCAAATATCTCTAAAACATTGTAATTCTAGTGTGTTGGATAAGACCATTTTCTTACAAGTTTTGTTTATGTTCCAAAGTCTTATTTTATTTTATGAAAAAAAAAAACAAACATATTTCTATGATACACACTCTGTCATCATCAAAGACAAAAATTTATTTTAGGGCACCTTCACAACACAGTCTCTTATCATTTTATAGAATATGAAATAGCTGTCAATCACCAGCATCTACAAATCCAATTGATAATGTGTGATGCCCAGTTAAAAAACATGGAACTTTCATCCAACACTTTCAAAAGGATGAAGTGTTTTAGTGAGAAATACTTTTTATAAAACTGCTTCAAAAATTTGAAAAAGAAGGGAAAG
>NW_006204341.1:1031627-1055243 GCF_000334495.1 Tupaia belangeri chinensis
GACTGAAGTGGAAATGTCTCTGCTTTCTTCACAAAGCCTACCTGATTTGTGATTTCCATGTTTTTTCAAGAGATTAATTGAACTGCATTGTTTGACTTTTCACTTTCAATTAACATCCCTTTACAAAGTGTTAACTCACAGAGCCTGGTTTGGCAGTTTTGTACTTAACAGGAAGGTTTTTACATGTCTATTTTGAAATAATTTAACTGAAAATGCCATAGGTATCAAATAACAACTGAAAGAAAGGAGTACCAAACTGTGCTTAAGTTTACTTCTATTAGAGTAGGATACCTGATCCAATTTGGCTAAGATAATTCATCTACCTTCCAACTATTTAGAAATATTTATGTGTTTCATATTTTTATTCTAGGGCATAGAAAATAAAAGTACATTAAAAAAATATAACTCCACTGTATCTAAAAGACCATTACAAAGGTAATTTCATCTGTGAAACTATGGACTTGTTCTAGTACCATTGTTTACATTACACGGTATGCTATACATCAAGACAATAAGACACGAGTTTTCTACAGGCAGATTATGATTGCTAAAGATGAGCTTTAGCTTAGTTCTGGGAATTTTTTTTTTTAAGAATTACTTATTGAGGGATCAGCAGATAGCATAATGGCTACATCTCTGTACTCCCACAGTCAACCACAGTTCAAGTCCTTGACCCTGTGACTTAAAACACCCCAAGTATATGCGCAGGAGAATGGAGGCAAATCCTGACAGGAGAATGGAGGCAAAGGGACTGCATCATGGGCATTTCGCCTAGAGGGGTAATTTCTTGCTTCCTGTCTCTTCATCTCTCTGTTTCTCCAGCAAGTCCACATGCCCTATACCAAAAATCTCTCAAAAAATAATTTATTTAATTTTATTTATTTTTATTATTACTTTTTAATTTGCTATAGAACACATGCTCACAAGTGAGAGAGGGAAAGTGAGAAAGCAAGCCACCAGATCTGGGGCTTGAACTGTGGTTGACTATGTGGGAGTACAATGCCTTAACCACCTCATAATGTGCTGGCCCCAGTTCTGGGAAATTTTATATGGAGATTGTTTCCCCACATGAATATACTTTATAAATAAGTAAAATGTTTGATAGAGTACTCATCAGTTAGAGGATAACAAGATTCTTCTATGACCACTAGTTTTATTCTAAAAATGTAAAATAAATGCATGAGTTTTGTCATTTATTCTTACCAGGATTAAACGCACATAACAACATGACTTAGGATTGGGACATGAAACTCTAAATCTTTAGTTCTTTTTATTGATTGTATGAGAATATCCTCCCACAATAGTGTTTGGGATTTATATCTTCTGATGGTTTAGCGTTATTACTTAGTGAAGTTGAAAGGTTGGTTATATTGTTGAAATGGTCTGTAAGTGATAGGCAAAGATCATGCTAATTCAAGTCTTCTGTGACCCATACCTTAGATCAGTTTAAATGGAGACTAGGCATTAATGAGGTCAAGTGAAACAATTTCTCTAGCTAACCTTTTTCATTTTTTACATTCCAGTATTAAAAATGGTTCAAAGTGGCATTTAATTGCCTTTAAATCTTCAGACTGTACAAGCTGAAATTCTAGAAAATTCTTACTTATATCTTGACCCTATTTTAAAAAGTATTATTCTCTCTGGAGATGTATAGGGTTAGATTGGCATTATCAGAATCCAAAACTAAGGAAAAGTTAAAGAATAGCCTGTCAGCAAAGTTGGAAGGAATCATTGTACATGGATTCTTTTGTCCTCTGGGGTGAATATATTGATACATGCTACCTTCTTTGATACTGAGACTTAAGAGCTACAAGACGAATAAAATAAGGAAATAACCCATTTATGGTAAAAAAAAAAAGTAATCAGTAGTTGCCAGTTTACAAACTGTGAAAAGATAACACATATACACTTATTTTTTCATATTCTGCAACTTTACATTCTTATACTCAGCACTTCCCTAAACCCCAGGGATAGCTCACAACATTGCACTATCAATATTCAAGAATAAAAATAATGCTTTAGCTCAAAGACATAATACCTTCTGTAAAGCCTTACCTCAAAATAATAAACAAAGAAACAGATTTCATCAATTGATATGATGATCAAAATGCTTTACAAATCTCTATTTCTCTTTTGGCATTTAAGAAAAGTATATTTAACATTTTAAAACCAAGAATAAAACTTTTAATATATAAAACTGTATTGGAGTAATACCTTTCTACAATAACTAAATTTAAAACCATGGAAGTGAAATATCAAAAGAAGAATGGCTAAGATTTGCCACTAGAAGAATCAGCAGTAAATGCTGAGGGAAAAATGAATCGTGTCAAGGTACTGATCACAGAGAGGTCATCATCTGAAAAGCTAGCAGTCAAGTTTCCAGAAAAAGAAATCATCCTAATCTTACAGTTATCACCCATATATGGCCATAGTTGCTTTGGAAATAACAAGGAAAGATTGTGCAATATGAATCCCTATCAGAGAGCTGTGGCAACAATATTCTGGGTCAAGCCAGCATACTCAATATGCTTCCCATCAAAATGGCACAGTGGCTATATGGTGCCCTATAAAACTGAGAAGCTAGAGTTGTGATTGTGAAAGCACTGCAGCTTAATAAACAATTCACCTTGTTTTTTATATTTCCCAGAATAAAGTAGATTAGGTTTCACAGAGCCTAACAAGAGTCCGTAGCCAGGAATAATGAGAGGGGAAAATGAAAGAAAAGGGGCATTATGAAAGAGAGAGAGAGAGAGAAAGAAAAAAGAGAGAACAAAAGAAACAGAGAAAAAAAAAGAAGAAAGAACTGGAGAGACTTTTACTAGAGAGTTAGCGTGAGGACCAGTAGAAAAATACTGTACATTTCTAGTCTTGCCATCAGCAACAATAGTAATCCCCACAGTCCACACAGTTTGTATTAAAGCTTCAAAGCAGGATAACTAAATCCTTTCACAAATTTTTGCAAAGCTCTGTCAGGGACAACAGAGTATAGGGTATTTTTTAAAAATGCAGTTTGGGTAAGAAAATTTAGCAGTGTATCTTTTCAGAACTTTTAGATAATCTGTAATGCTAGAGTATTTCTCTGTGTTTGGAAAACTCATTCAACAATTGACTATACAATAAATGAATGATTGAATGAACAAGAGAGAGAGAGAGAGATACTGATGAAGTTTAGCTTGTCTCCTCTTGATAAATCAGTGCCAGATTAGAATGTGTGAAATGAGTCTGTCTTTATTTTCTACCAAATGACCAAATGATATGGTAAACATTTGTTAAGATCTTCTCTTTCAGAAACTATTAGGAGTACTTGTCATTGGATTTGATTATGTCTGTGCTTATAATCATTCTACAAATCAGTAAAGAATCCTAAGTTGCTGGCTTGAAAACAAGAAACATACTCAATTGTCATCCTGGATAAACTGCCCACTTAGCTCATCTGCTTTTGCTGCAATACATGTTGCAGTGGAGAAAATGGTACAATCGTAAGAAGAAACCATGTCTGATTTTTGTCCTTCAATTTTTACACAGTGAATTTTTGGTTCAAAAATGATGTTCAGAATTTGGGCTCAAGGGATTTCAAATTCTCAAAATTATCTTTCTGCAAATTCCATTCACACAAAAGTCTGCTTTGGCTAAGCAACTCTCTGCAGTTTCAACATAATGCTTCTGATGAATGCAGTAGCTGTTGTTTTCCCCACTTTTGACCAAGACAGTACGTTTCCTATAAAGCTGGATTTACCCTGCATATAAGATTATGTTCTGTTCTGATATGATACGCTTCTGGTTTTTTTTGTTATTTTATAAAAATAACAGTGAATATATGTGTTATTCATTTCACTCTTTGGTGGCTTTACTTGGCAAAATAGCAATTTCACTTTTCAGAATTAAAAGGGGTTATAATTTTTCTACTCTTTCACTTGTTTTAAAAATAATTATTTTAGGGAACCAGCAGTTAGCGTAATGGCTATGTCACTGGACTCCCATGTAGTCGACCATGGTTTGCATCCCGGACCCGCAGCCCAGACCCGGTGGCTGAAAACTCACGCCGGGCACGAGTGCGTGCGTGCCCAAGATCCCGAGAGGAGAATGGAGGAGAAGGGATTACGGCGTGACTATCCCCGCTGGGGGGTGATTTCTCACTTTCTGTCTCTATGTCTCTGTCTGTCTGGTGAGTGCATGTGCCCTATAGCAAAAACCTCTCCAAAAATAAATAAATAAATAAATATTTTATTTAACTTTTTTATTTATTTACTTATTTTAATTTAATCAGAAAGGGACAGATAGAGAGAGAAAGAAAGTAAGAAAGCAAACCGCCAGGTCCAGGACTTGAACTGTGGTCCACCATGTGGGAGTTCAGTGCACTTAACCACCACACCACCACCTGCTGGCCCCCACAACTGAGATGTTAAATGTATATTATGAGATGTGTAAAATGCACATATACAATGTATAATTCAATTACTTTTTACATTTGTATATATGTGTGTATCCATGTCCCACATTATTTTGAAGAATTTGTCTAGCATTCCAGAAATTACCTCACATTCTAATCTACTCAATTTTCACCCCTCCACCATTGGTAGCCACTGCTTATTTATAGTACCATAGATCAGTTTTGTCTATTTTTGTACTTAATATAGAGGGAATCATACAGTATGCACATTTTTGTGTCTGTCTTCCTTCAGTCAACATAATGTTTCTCTGATTTATTTATATTGTGGTATAAGATTGAGCAGATGTTTTTATTTTTTACTTTTCTGTAGTATTCTAATTTGTAGTTTTACCATGACTTGTTTATCCATCTTCCTCTCCATTGATACTTGGACCATTCGTAGTTTTGGTCATTATGAATAAGATTACTATTACCAATATTTTATGAGTCTTTTTATGGACATATGAACCCATTTCTCTTGGTTATATATGTAGAAGTAGAATTTCATGATCATAGAATAAGCATATTAATTTATCTTAATATAAGCTTATATATTTAGTAGGTATTAAGATGATGCCAAACAACATTAATTATTCAATATATTTATTCAGAGTGACTATATAAAATTACACTTTCACCACCATTATTTGAAAGCTTCAATTGTTCTTCATGCTTGCCAACACTTGTTAGGCATTTTAGATTTTAAACTTTTTGGTAGGTGTGTAGAAATATCTCATGCAATTTGTGTGTGTGTGTGTTGAGTCATCTGAACAAAATTACTCTTTTTCAATGGCTGGTTTATCTACTTTAACTGATCAATGGGATAATATAACTTTAGCATCTGACATGTAACCATGATTACATATTTTTGGTAAGTTTAAATGGAGCTATAATTTATATACTATAATATGCACAGTTTTAGAGTATACAATTCAATGATTTTTGAATATTCATGAAGTTGTGCAACTATTAACTATATAATTTTGATATATTTTTATCATTTCTAAAAGAAGCTTTATGCACATTAGCAATCACTGCCTATTTCCCATGTCCCCAACTGCTGGCAACCATTAATCTACTACTTTCAGTCTCTATGGATTCGACTGTTTTGGATATTTCATATAAATAAAATCATACAATATGTTGCCTTTTTGACAGACTTCTTCAAATTAGCATAAAGTTTTCACAGCTTATCCATGTTTATAGCACCTATCATTGTTTCTTTCCTTTTCATGGCTAGTTAATATTATTTTGCATGACTGGGCAACATTTTGTTTCTTTATCTTTCAACTAATGGACATTTAGGTGATTTCTACTTTTTATTATTAATAATGCTATTATGAACACTTGTGAATGAATTTTCATGTGGGCAAGTGTCTAGTCTCTTGGGTATATACTGGGTATATACCTAGGAGTGGAATTGTTAGATCACATGATAACTCTGTTTAACTTTTGGAATGTCTTTCAAATTGTTTCTTAAAGATTCTATATGCAAAAGTTTGCATTCTCGCTAGCACTATATAAGAATTTTAATTTCTCCACATATTTATGTACACTTTTTATGATTTGTCTTATTTATTATAGCTATTTTAGTGGATTTGAGTGGGTGTTTCATTGTGGTTTTGCTTTATATTTCTTAATGGCTGATGATTTTGAGTGTCTTCACATGTGATTATGTATTTGTACACTTTCTTTGGAGAAATGTCTATTCAAATATTTTATTCATTTTAAAATTGTGTTATTTATCTTTCATTTAATGATAACTACATGTTTTTATTATATTCTTGACACAAATCCTGAAAAACTTGTTTTTAATTTAACAAAGTAAAATTTATTTATTTAACCTTGTATGATTTTATTTTATGGTAGATGTTTATTTCCTTTATAAAATAAAATAAAACTTACCACTCCACAGTCACACAAGTTTTACTCCAATGTTTTTTCTTAGAACAGAGTTGGGCAAACTTTTTCTGTAGATGGCCAGATAGTAAATATATATGACTTTACAAGCTATACAGTCCCTGTCATAACTACTCAACTCTACTATTGTAACTTGAAAGAACTCATAAATAATACATAAATGAATAGGTTGCTGTGTTCCATTAAAGCTATATCTACTAGGCCTAGCCATGGTAGTACACACTGGTAGATACTGCTATTCACCAAGTGAATCCACATGGGAGACCCAGGTTCCATTCTCAGAGCTCCCTAAACACAAGGGGATAGTGTAGTCCCAACTACTTGGCAGGCTGAGGCAAGAGTATGGTGACATAGCAAGACTCTGTCTTTAAAAATTTTTTTTTAATTTATTTACAAAGAGAGATAACAGGCTGGAATTGGCCTATGGTCTATAGTTAGTTAACCTCTGTTCTAAAAGTTCTACTGTTTTCTTTCGCATTTAGGTCTATGGTGCATCTCAGTTTGATTTGTGTGTATGATCTGACATAGGTCTCAAGGTCTACTTATTTTCATATGAGTATGCAATTACTTTAATATCATTTATTAAAATGACTACTTTAGAGCCAGATGGTGGGGTAAACAGTAAAACACAATGCTCTGTGAAGTAATCCCACACACAAGTGTTCTTGGTTAAAGTCCAGAGACTTCTCTAAATATGCCAAGCACATTCTTGCTCATGATCTGAGGCTGCCTGAAGACTGGGGGTGGATTGTTGCATCAAGACCCTATTGAGGGTTCTCTTCTCTCCCTCCCACTCATGGAAGAAACAAATAAACTTTTTAAAAAAGACCATTCTTTCTCTGATTTATAGTGAAATATTACTTATAATTCAATGAACTATATATGTGGGCTTATTTCTGGTCTCTCTTTTCTGTACTATTGATTTATCTGTTTATTTTTTCATCCATATTACACTCTGATCCAACCATGGTTATACAAATGGGGGTATTGAGCACTGACACTCCATGGCTGAGGTTGCATGGGAGGTCTAGGTTATGTTCGCATCCTAACCTCAACAAACTGGGTATAGTATCAAATATTTGTGATCCTGGCTGAATGGAAGTCTGGGGCAGAAGGGATTTTTTTATGGCAATATGCTATCAAAGATACATATATCTCTGTCCCTCCCATTTTCTCTCTGTCTGATTAAAAAGAAAATACAGGATGCCTTAATTATCATAAGTGTATAGTTAGTATTGAAATCCAGTAGAATAAATCCTCCAATTTTGCTTTTTCTCCCTTAATATTGTACTTCCTATTCAATACTTTCATATTTCAATACAAATTTAATAATCAGCTTGTCAATTTGCTTACACACACACACACACACACACACACACACACACACACATTCTCTCTCTGTGCAAGGATTACATATACTCTAGAGATTAATTTTGGAAGAATCAACATCATAACACTATTATGCCATCCAATTAGCCTGTAAACATACTATGTTTTTCTATTTATTTAAATCTTTTTCAATATCTTTCAGAAATGTTTTGTTTCAGGTCACGTTTTTCATTATAGTTATCCCTAAGTATTTTATAATTTTTCTTGCTACTTTAAAGGGCATGTTAAGCTTCATTTGCAAAATTTATTAGCTTATAGAAGTACAAACTTTTTTGCATCTTAAATTTTTCCAAGTGACCTTATAAATTCATTAATTAAGTGTAATTATTTTTGAAATTGTGCTTGCCCCTATAGCCCCAAAATCTTAAAACAATGAAAGAGATTACTGAAATTATATGGGATAAAAATAATAAAAGCACAAAGTATAATATGATTTTTGGCATGAAAAGGGGATAAAATACATAATGGATAAAATGTGAAAATTAAAATTTTATGATAATGCAAGCAAATGAGTAGAGAGTATCTATCAGATGTCTGCCTCATTTAGATTAATTGTTTAATGTTATTTACCAAAATAAGATATAAAAGGAGAAGAAAATGCTTTGGAAAAATAATACTAGTTTGTAAATCCTTTCTCTGAGTTACTTTAAGATTTCCAAGGGAAATTTTCAATTAATGAGTTGAAAATAGCCATCTGGACTTCAGCTATTATAAGTTAGAATATAGGTGATAGTTGAAGCTATATAGAAATAGACAAAAAACATAAGAACAAAAGAGAGCTAAAGAGCACTGGAGAGTGCCAATATTAAAGGAGCAGCGAAGGGAGAAAAGTCAACAAAGGAGAACAAAAACAAATGCTCAAGAGAGGAGAGCCAAGAAAGGGTAATCACAAAAGCCAATGAAAGCTTTTCAAGAGGTAGAGCAGGCTCAGCAATGTCAAGTGTTGTAAAATGGTCAAGCGATAAAGGGATTAAAATTGAAATTGCCCATTTAGAAGTCATTAATTACTTTTTCCAGAGTTATGTCAGCAACATGATGGGAATGGAAACCAGATTGAAGGTAGTTTAAAGTGAATGTGAGATTGGGCCGGCCTTTGACTTGGTAGTAAAGGCAGACAGATCGCACATGCCCCACCATGTAGTTCAAACCCCAGTTCCTGTTGCTTGCAAAACACTCCAGTTACATGTGTGTGCATGCCAAAATCCTGACAGGATAGAGAAATAGAAGAAAAGAGATTGCAGCACAATCATTCCCCATTTGGGGGTGCTTTTTTCTCTCTCTTTCTCTCTCATTTTCTCTCTCTGATGAATGCATTCACTCTCTAGCAAATTAAAGAAAAATGGAGGTGAGAAAATCAGACAACAGTGCAAAATGTTCTTTATAAAATCGTGTATGCAAGAGGAGAGAAAGCTCTAGTTAAAAGGTGATATAGCTTCAAATAAAGGTATTTTTAAAGGTAAATATTTTATCATATTTATATCTTTAGCAGAAAGACCTGAAGAGTATGAGGATACAGAAGTAAGAAGGACTAGTAAACGGTCCCTTTCTTAATAATTAAAGACTTGTAGTAGTTAGAAGGAGAGTGGATCTGATGCATAAACACCATATGAATTAGACGAAACTTCTTATATCTGGGATAAATGTAAATATAAGTACCTGGAAGTTAGAGAACAGAAGTTGAATATAAGTTAATAACTGCTAGTTACATCTCCTTACTCACTTAGTCTCCCTTATCTAATATCTTTTTTTTTAATTTGCCAGAGGGTATGTGTGCTTTCCATAAGGGAGGTGACAATAAAGCACCCCCTGTGGGAAATGGTCATACTGCAGTCCTTTTGTCTTCTATCTCTCCCTCCTTTGGGGATTTTGGGCACTCATGCATATATATCCAGTGTGTTTTTCAAGTTTCTGGGTCTGGAACTTGAAATGCACAATCAACCATTTGGGATCCAGTCAACTTAAACACCATGCAACTAGCTGACCCTCTAATATCTATTTTACATCTTACAGTTACTTATACATTATCCTCAAATGCGGGGAAAAATAATTTTCTCTACGTTATTCAAACTTTATCTCTTTTGATATATAGCATACAGTACAACATGCACCTCACGAGCCTTCAGAAAGGATTTGTCCCATGTTTCATGCCTTTAATTAACCTGTGTAAAAGTCAAGCTACAGATTTTAGTAATACGTGATGGCCTTTGTAGAAGTAAAAACTTTAAAAATGCAGACACTTCTGTCTCTTGTTAAATATCCTACCATCCACCTCCACCTCTCTAACTCCTGCAAATATAAAATTCCAAATAGAATCAAGTTACTAGTAAAACAATGTATGCTTGGAAGATTTCTATCATGAACTATTGATTAAGGGGACATGCAGACATTTCAGGAAAGCATTGTCAATACTCACATTTAATACTTCACATCAACAAAGAAATAAAAGATTTTAGTGGAAACTGAAAAACAGTAATATCATGAGGATGCTGAAGAAACATCTGATAAATGGAGATTTCTGATTATAATAATCAAAAGAAACTTTGAGGGCAATGAATTTAAATGGACAGGTTTAGATAATTGTAACAGAAAGTGAGTGGCCACAAACATTTTTTAAGATACTTCTTCAATATGCATTAATATTATGGCAGCATTATAAAACTGAGATTCATTCCTTGAGCTAATCTTTGTGGACAAGCAGGTTTGCATTCACCACAACATGCAAAATACATAAGGTGATGAGTGGGAAGTTAATAAAATGATGAGACTCTGAGTTCCTAAATTAATTCATTAGTCTAATATTCATGGAATATATTTTCCTTTCAATGCACACACATAATTCATATTAGCAATAGTGGGAGGAAGTTACATTTGCATGGGAAGAATACAGCAATCATTGTGCAAAAGTCTAGGAGAAAATTCTTTGTGAAGGATTTGCTATTTCACTGCTTATTGCAAAAGTGGTGTCTGCATGATACCAAACTGATATATTCAGTCATCCAAATGTTTCTCAACAACTGCATGTTGTACATTTTAGGTGCATCATATAAAATATTTATTACATTTTATCCATAGAAAGAAAAGGAAACTGACATTTATTAATCACCAAGCTTGTGACAAGCACTGTGCTAAATCCCTGACAAATACAATTATTCCTACGAAAATACTGTGAAATGACCCCCAAACTCAGTGGCTTAAAGCAATCATTTACTGTCATTGAGTCTGTGGACCAGTTAGGCCCTGATTGACTGAGGTCATTCACTGCACATAACTGAGTCGTTTTCCTCACTTTAAACTGTTCTTGTCATGGATCTACCTGTTGCCCAGGAGTTGTCTAATCTAGGCTGGGCCTAAGAAGGGTGGTTTGTTCTACTGCAGTGTCTCTTCCCCTTCTCTGAGGACCAACAAAATAACCCAGGGATATTCTATGTATGTTGATGACAAAGGAACAAGAGAACAAGCTGAATGGTACAGGTGCTTTACACATTTTGGACATGTTATGTCCTATAACATACCATTGATCAATGCAAGCCACATGCTGTAAAATCACTGGGTAAAGAACATAGAAACAAGAAGGAATAACAAGTTAGACCATTAATAGAATTTGAAAAATACACTATCTTATTTAATCCTCAATACATCTCCGCAAAGCAGCATCATTAGCTTCATATTAAGTAAGTAGGAAACTGGATCATAGAGAGGTTAAATGACTTTCCCAAGTCATAGAAATAAAAGGTTGAGGAATCAATGGCAAAGTTCATGGTTTTTGTTATTCCAATATATAATTTCCTATGTATATATTGTTTTAAGTTTTTTATCTGAAGTAATGTCTGCCAATAGGTATAGAAATGATACTGGCAGATCAACATAAACCCATACATACAACCATATCCATAGAGTCATTGATTAATTTTTTTTAAAAAAAAAAACACTTGATTGAATCAAGTTTTAGTTTTGAATTCCTTATAAATGTAAAACCTCGTTTAGAAAGGCCTGTGACATTACTTTGTACTTCTTAACCTTTCTTATTACCCCCAACTGTGAAGAAAGTATATAGCCTTCTTTTCTCTTTTTCTAATTCTGGGCAGCAAAATGGTAAGATAGTAAGCTGTAAAGCTACTCACAGTAATTGTATAATGCATAGATACAGACATGTTTGAGAAAAAGAACAAGTTGAAGGAGCACATAGCATATGGCCTTGGTTGTCTCAATAATGTATATTAATAATAATATTATCACTTACTTAGATAAATAAAAAGATATTCAAGTATCTTTTCCCTTTTAAGTAGTAAATGAACAGCATCATTCTTTCTTCTGCCATTCCCTCAAATCACTATCTTATCTTTCTTTTTCCATTCAATACCAATCTATATTGATAACACACTCCCTCATTAATACTTAGCTTCCTTCCTCACTGTTCAGTCTTTAATATTATCTTTCATCTCCCACTCACCAAATATTTGGATTATTCTTCATTACTTTTGCCTTCTTCCCAGTAAATGCCATTTACTTACTGTCCTACCACTAGCAACTAGATTTTGAGGAAGTATAGAGATGTTAAATCATGTGCACTGGAGCCATTTGGCCTGGACTCGAATCCTGATTCTTCCGTTTCAGAGCTCTGTGACCTTAAGGAAGATAAAGAACCTCTGCATGCCTCAGCTTCCTTATTTGTAAAATGGGAGAATTAAAGTACCAAAGTGCTCAAATCATACAGTTGTCATAAGAATTAAATGACATAATATATAATAAGTACTTTGAAAAGTGCCTGGCATATAGTAAGTACCCAGTAAAAGCCCTCTCTTTTGATAATATCTCATTGCCCTATCTTCTACCTCCATTTTAAAATATACTGACTTTTATTTTTTTAAGAGAGAGTTTTACAATCGGGCACGTGCACTTAAGGGAGACACAGAGAAAGTGACAAATCATCACCACCACCACCACCACCACCACCTCCCGCTTGGGGAGATGACCACACTGCAATCCTTTCTCCTCCGTTCTCCTCTCAGGATTTTGGGCATGCACACACACCAGCCCAGCAAGAGTTTTAAGCTGCCAGGTCAAGGATTCAAACCACTATCCTCTGTGTGGGAGTCCAATGCCTTAACACTATGCCACCTGCTGGTCCCACAAATATACTGACTTTAATTCCTCCCCCCAATACCTATTTCTTCTTTCATCCCTCCTCCAATCCCTGTTTCCCCAATTTATTCTTATACTTTATTTCTATCCTTTTTTGTTAATATTACCCAGTCTGACCCAATGATCTTTAACTACTACATTGATGATCTGGTCTAACCATTCCATATTTCAATTGAACACAATTTTCTCATATTCAGTTTTCTACTGACAAACAGAATAACTGCTCAGTGGTCTCATCATATAATCCCCTTATATACTTTAAGATCACACTTTTCATGCCTTAGCCTTCTTTTTGCTAAGCTAAGTAACTCCAATCCCTTTAACCTTTCCTTGTAAGCCTATTTTCCAATCCTTTGAAATTCTTTATTACACTTTTCTTCATCCTCCCATATGTCTGTATTCTTTGTACAGTATGAAAATTCCCTCTTCATAATGTTCAAATATGTTTTGACTAATGTTGGATACAATGAAAGCGTAGTCTAACCTTGAGTGTTAATTCCCTACTAGGTCCCATTATTCTGCTTATGGATAAGAATATAACTTTCTTGTTCTACTTTGATTCTAGCCAGTCCTGTTTCAAAGTATAAAAAAGTAAAATTAATATAATTTGAATGGCATTATCATGACCTCAAAGTTGTGGGGTTTATGTATAGCAATTTACCATTATTAATTCATTCTGTTACCCTGTACAAAAGAATCTAAACAGAATAGACTCCAAGACTGGGCACATCTAGGCTTATTCCATATCTCAGGAATTTGACTGTAGGAATTCCTATGAGGATATGTCAAGGATCATGCTATGCTAGAAAAATCAAAATGCAGAAGCATGGTGGATGCAAGAATCAGTTAAAAAGAATCTAGTGTCTTATTTATGAATAAGAGGTAATCAGCCACAGGCAACTCTGAGATAAGTAAGTATGTAAATTGGTAATGTTTTATAAAATAGCTGTGGAGATGAATTTGAATTCTAAATCTTTCCACATCTAATTTCTCTGAAAGTCACCTTTAATCCACTGTCCTAAGGATCACTCTCAGCTTCTACTCATCCATCTTTTCCTAATAGATTTCTGAGAGCTTCTGTAGCAATTACAATGATGCCAGAAAGAGTCATATTACATAGCTCTATTGTTTATAGATTGACAGTAAAGAACCTATAGGGATTCAAAACACTACAAATCTCTAAACTACCTTGGGGCTATAGAGAAGTTTCAAAAGCACTGATAAGAAGCAGGTTGCAGGCATTAAGCAGATATTGACTGCTGTTGAAGGCAGTCACACAAAGTATTGAACTGTGTAGTAAATATTGATCCAAGATAAGACCAATATTTACCTCAGTGAACAATGCGTCTTGATTCTGACCAAAAACCCAATTTGTGCATTTTTATATACATTCCATTATCCAAATTAATTGTGATAAGAATTTTGATCTACTTTTATTTTTGTATCTGAGGAATATTTATAGCAACTATAGAAAGTAGGTAACACTTTCTATTGTATTGCTATAATCCATTTACTCCATATCTATCAATCTATAGGAAGAATCAAATAATATTAATTAACTTTGTTACAATCACCGTTGTGCTTTTCTCCTGGAAATTTTTGCTGCTTACTGTAACTGAGGATAGAGACTAAAGAAGAAAGAACTGTGGTGAGAGAAGACTGCTTAAAATTTAGGTCGCACCATTTACAATTTGGCCTTGAGAAAAATTTTAACCACTCCAAGTCTTGAGTGTACAACAGAAAAGGATTATTACTGCCTTACTTACCAGGCTGTGAGAATCTAATGAGATAAATTTTAACCCAGCTACCACTCTATCCCCCACTCTGTTTTCACACAAATATCCTGGAAAGGTTTACCAAAATTCATATTTTCCTAGTCCTTATCCTCCCACTTACCTCTAAACCTATGACAATCTGTCTTCCATATCTATTACTATAATAAATTAAACCTACTCTTCGTTAATCACCTATTTCTTCATGAATAAGTCCAATAGATGCTCAATGCTCATCTTGTTAACTTTTCTCATTCTTATCCATTTCCTAATTTGAAAATCTCTGTCCCTTGGCTTCTAAGTCTGTGTTCTCCTGGATTTCCATTTTACTCTATAGTTATTCTTTTCCATTATTCTTCAATAGCTTTCTTCATCCACTACCCAACCCTTTAAAATTGTTTTTTTTTCCCACTATTCTATACTATGCCCCCATCTCTTGTCACTGTGCACACTCTCCCTTTATGCTTTTACCCAGTCTTACAGTTGCATTACCACTTATGAACTGTGGACTCCAAAATCTAAAACTCATATATTTATTCAAAACCAAACAATATATATGACCAATCCAGATCTCTTCTATGATTTTTAGACATATCTATCTGACTATTCACAGTGGAGTTCATCATTTTCTTAATCAAATCTTACCTTTCCCATCCTGTTTTCTTTCTATCACTGTATGCCCAGTTGCCCAAGCCCTCCACATTTCTCCATATCTTATTTTATATTATCCATAGGACATATCAAGGGTATTGATTGTTGTCTTACTTTCCATCTCCCCCAGTAAGTTTTTTTTCTAGAATGCTAGTTATCCTGCTTATCTCTAATATGCCCCAATGCCCAGAAAAGTAGCATACATAATAACTCAATAATTATTGACTGAAGAAATAAGTGAAATGCCAGGATTATGGTAAATACTCAGAAAATTTTAGCATTATTATTATTTGTAAGTAAAGTACTTTCAAACATAAAGCACCATGTAAATGTAAAACTAGAATATCACAAGATGCTGAATTAATTCGTTAGTGGTAAATTCGGATAGAAAAGAAATAGTTTCAGAATATGCCATGTACACACTCCTGGTGTCCATTTCATGTGAGTTTAGGGCAATGGAGGTGTCACCCATAGTTGCTGCTGGCAGCTGGAGAGTGAAAGTAATATGAAAACTAATTCCTTAGTTCTGTTATAGTGCCTGTGGAACAAACTTACCAAATTAGGCAACTCTGATGATACTGTTAGTAGCAACAGGAAGGAGACCTTGGTGCAACCTTATATTCTGACTTGCTAGATCTAAATAGTTGCTGTCTGGTCCCAAGCTCCTAGATGGCTTTTAATCCAGCACCTCTCATAATGCCACCCTGCTACCTTCCAAGGTTGTGCCAGCTCTAACAGTGGCTCAGTCCATTTACTGGTATAAAGTGAATCTTTATTACTTTTTAAGGGGTGTGGTATAAAATGAATTAATTTCAAGCAAACTTAATTGCCTTGGGAAACTAAGCAACATGCTACAACAAAGATGTTTATGTTAAATAAGAAAAATGTGTATTATAGGGAAACTAGTTTTGCTTTTCTGGTAAACATTAATAGGACTCTATAGTTGAAGCCTTCTCTAAGGAAAACAACCATGAGTTATTGTAAATAGCTCAATCAAGTTAGCTGTGTGTAGCAGTTGGTCCCAAAAGCCTTAAGATTATTGGGGACATTAATAAGGGGAAAGAAAATGCTGTTACTAGAAGCAATAGAACCCTTTTACATTTGGGATGCAGGACTCAGCTTTAAGTAGTGGACCTTGTACTGATGTAGAGAAGGGGTCACAGTAAAACTGGATCTAGGGTATTGAGCTGCTTTGTGTATATTAGAAGCAGCAACATTAGAGCAGCATGTATTCTTTGAAACTATTTAAGTCTATGGTAAGATACATACCAGATGCAATAGATTAGTCTTTTCAGTGAAATTTAAACATTAGAAACAGGAGTTACATTTTAAGGTGTTGGATCCAGAAACCTACAAAAGGTCAAGAGGAAAAACCTTAATGCTGGATCCAAAATAGTCATAGAAGCAAGCAAACCCCAGGAAATGTGGAGTTCTAGACAGGTACATTCCCAGCACTAAAGAAAGCAAGAATTTTAAATAGCCCAGCGTCTCCCAAATTTCATCACTTAAAATTTCATTTAAACTAGCTAATTTATTTACTTAAATAAATATATTTACTTAAAAGGGGCTAAATTGTAACCGGCAGACCAGTATCCTTTGTTATTAGCATAGAGTGACCATATAATAAATAAAATATGGGTCAAACTACACTATTAAGTTCCAGCTAGATACTATTGCTGTTCTACTTTTTTTATATTAAAAATCACTTTTTCTTTCTTTAAAGGTATATTTGACAACTGATAAAGTGTTATTAATGACAAACTGGCACCAAACTAGGAATTTTTCATTAATGTAATCAGAAGAACTGAATAGGCATTGAAAACAAATAATTTTCTCATTATGAATCACCTACTATGTGCCTTTGTCCCACCAGCAGTATTCCAAACTAAGGAAAACAAAATTAAACAATAAAAGTTTAGAAGCCCTAGTCTAAGAGGAACTAAATGTAAGAATGAAGAACTAACCAAGAGTAAAATTGCAGGATTAACAGTCAGGGACTAGGATATTACACCAATCAAAGATGTGAAACTATACTAGCTTGTTTCAAGTCATGCCAAAGTTAAAAATAAAAAATATCATTGACTCAATCACAACCAATACAGTATTTTTTTTCTCCTTCATAATCCCATCATTTCTGTAAGTCACCTAGCTCTGCAACCTGTGTTTTTTCATTATGGGACCTAAGAAGCTACTTCTTATTTCTTTCTCTTAAAGTTTCAGCCCAAACATGACATGCATGATTTCACTCACATTTCATTGACTAATGAAAAACACATGACTTCAGTGAGGTAAGGAATCTACTCCTTTCCACAGAGCCGCAATTTGAAATTTTTAATCTTTCTAGTAACTGAGCAAGTAATTGGGAACAGTAATACCATGTAGCATAAGAGCCAGTTGAGCAAAGCCTAGGGGCAAATATAACTGTCACTACCATGTATTGAGTGTTTTAACCCGAATTAAGGTCATGCAGCCCACTTCTCATGTCCTAACTGTCCTCTGGGAGATCTACACTATTAAGTTCCAGCTAGATACTATTGCTGTTCTACTTTTTTTATATTAAAAATCACTTTTTCTTTCTTTAAAGGTATATTTGACAACTGATAAAGTGTTATTAATGACAAACTGGCACCAAACTAGGAATTTTTCATTAATGTAATCAGAAGAACTGAATAGGCATTGAAAACAAATAATTTTCTCATTATGAATCATCTACTATGTGCCTTTGTCCCACCAGCAGTATTCCAAACTAAGGAAAACAAAATTAAACAATAAAAGTTTAGAAGCCCTAGTCTAAGAGGAACTAAATGTAAGAATGAAGAACTAACCAAGAGTAAAATTGCAGGATTAACAGTCAGGGACTAGGATATTACACCAATCAAAGATGTGAAACTATACTAGCTTGTTTCAAGTCATGCCAAAGTTAAAAATAAAAAATATCATTGACTCAATCACAACCAATACAGTATTTTTTTTCTCCTTCATAATCCCATCATTTCTGTAAGTCACCTAGCTCTGCAACCTGTGTTTTTTCATTATGGGACCTAAGAAGCTACTTCTTATTTCTTTCTCTTAAAGTTTCAGCCCAAACATGACATGCATGATTTCACTCACATTTCATTGACTAATGAAAAACACATGACTTCAGTGAGGTAAGGAATCTACTCCTTTCCACAGAGCCGCAATTTGAAATTTTTAATCTTTCTAGTAACTGAGCAAGTAATTGGGAACAGTAATACCATGTAGCATAAGAGCCAGTTGAGCAAAGCCTAGGGGCAAATATAACTGTCACTACCATGTATTGAGTGTTTTAACCCGAATTAAGGTCATGCAGCCCACTTCTCATGTCCTAACTGTCCTCTGGGAGATTTTGGTTCTGGTTACAGTAGGCTTGTCCTTGAGAGTATTGCCTCATTCCGCAGTTTGCCATCAGAACTGAGGGTTCTCCAGCCCACATGCTATGCCACGCATATTGCACAACTTGAGCCTCTTCACCTAACTCCTATCTCTGTAGCTCATCCCCAGTTCATTAGAAGTTAAAAGGTTGGTAGAGGAGCCAACCACCTGAAGCTACCTATGAAAATGTTATCTGCTCTGATTTGGAGGAGACAGCCTTCTAACAAGATCGTACTTAAGATCTAAGGGTGATATTCCCTCCTCCAATGTAGCTGATTATTCTCCAATAAATAGAAAAAAGAAAATACTATACCTGATGACCAAAAATCAGCACAAAGGCAGAAAAAAAAAATAAGGAAACAAAGAAATAACTCTCCCTTGAGGGAACACAGTGATCCCTCACCAACAATGGACAACATGTAAGAATTTACAGAAATGCCTGAAAAATAATTACATTCATTGTGACAAAACTCAATGAGATATAATATAGAACAGGCAAACAATTCCAGGAAATGAGATCATTTAGGGACGTGAAGGAAGAATTCTATAATGAGATAGACAAAAACAAACAAACAAACAAACAAAAAACAATCAAACAGAACTCCTGGAAATGAAGAATACAATATAAAAAATTAAAATCTCTCTTGAAAGCATTAACAGCACATTGGACCATGCAGAATAATTTCTGCCTTTGAAGACAAAGTCTCCAAAATAGATAAAACCACCAAAAAGAATAAAAAATAACCACACCCCCTCAATGAGGGTAACATATGGGAAATTTTACTTACCGTGAAATGCCCATATCCATATAATGGGTATTTCAGATGGTGAAGAGGCTGGTAAAGGCATGGAAAATCTCTTCCATGAAGTATTATCTGAAAACTTTCCAAATCTAGAGAGACAAGGAGAAATTTAGATCCAAAAAATAAAAACAAAAACTCCAAATGCAATCAATATAAAAAGATCCTCTCCCTCAACCCTTCGCAGGACATCAGAGACAGATTAATTTAAAACAAAAAAAAGAAAGGAAAGGAAAAGAGAGAGAGAGAGAAATGCAAGGTACTTACGAAGGTTATTTTATTAGGCTAACATCAGACGTCTCAACTGAAACAATGCAGGCAAGGAAAGAATAGGAAGGCATATTCAGACTATTAAAACAAAAACAGTTCCAACATAGAATACCATACCCAGCAAGATTATCCTTCAAATGGGAAGAACAATTACAATAATTCCCCCAAAAAAGTGGAGAGAATTTATCAACACTAGACCAGCTCTTCAGGAAATACTGAAGGGAAGTAAAAGCTGGTTCTTTGAAAAGATAAACAAAATCGATACACCACTAGTGAGACTTATTAAGAAGAAGAAAGGAAGGAACCAGGTGAATCAAATCTGCAATGAAGTAGGAAATATAACAATAGACAAAGTAGAAATACAGAACATCATTAGAGCATACTATGAACAACTATATGACAAGAAACAAGACAATCTGGATGAGATGGACAAATTCCTGGACACATATAATCTACCAAGATTGAGCCAGGAGGATATAGAAAGTCTGAATAGGCCCATAACAAGAGAGGAGATTGAATCAGTAATAGATAACCTTCCAACAAAGAAAAGCCCTGGCCCTGATGGCTACAGGTCTGAGTTCTAGAAAACTTTCAAAGAAGAGTTAACCCCCATTCTGCTCAAGTTATTTCTAAAGAACCAAAAGGGTGAATATCTCCCTAATTCATTGTATGAAGCCTCTATTACCCTTATCCTCAAAACAGATAAGTACAGAACAAGGAAGGAAAACTATAGACCAATATCTCTGATGAATATAGACACAAAGATTCTCAACAAGATACTAGCAAATCATATCTAACACTGGGTCTGGGACATGAACCGCAGTCAACCATGTGGGAGTCCAGCGACATAACCATTACAGTAACTGCTGGTCCCACGCAAAGGATACACTTCTGAGAAACTCTCCTGATAAATGAACCTGATTCACATGACTAGACCTTGATTCTCAAGTTTAGGCTTATTAGAGTAAGTTAGAGGTCCCCAAAGTGTGGGCACTTAGGCAATTCTGGTCCACATGTGTTTGGAAATAAAAAAATATATATTGGAATGCAGCCCATGTACACTTATTTACTCATTGCCTATGACTGCTTTCAAGCTATAATGGCAGAGGTGAATAGTTAGGACAGAAACCATATGCCATACACTACTAAAAATATTTACTGTTGGGGCCAGCAGGTACCATAGCGGTTAAGGTATTAACCCTCCATGGCCAACCACGGTAGAGTCCCAGACCTGTCAACTTAAAACTCACACCAAGCACCCAAGGACATGTGCATGCATGCCAAATATCTCAGGAGGAGAAGGGATTGTGGTGTAGCCATCATCCCTGGGGGTGATTTCTCACTTTTCTTTCTCACTGTCTCACTGTCTCTCTCTCTCTTTCTACAGCAAATGCATGCTTCCTATTGGGGAAAAAAAAAAAAAAAACTTTACAAAATTTCTCTGTTTCACAGATGAGTTCTTTGGAGATGGATCACAGATGAGTTCTTTGGAGATGAATCTTAAGAAATGGTAAGTATATTTTTCATTTGAAAATAATATAAATATTCTGTGGCCAGAGGTTAAAAAATAATACCTACACTTTTTTTTTTCGGTCTATTCTCCCAAAAATACTGGATTGTCTGAAAAGTCATGGTGCATTTTTGCATAGAAAAACAGAAGGAAAAACACATCATGACTTCTCCAGCAACCCAATATTTGAGTATACTTTTTCTTTCCATGAATATATGGTCTAAACTTTCAAATTTCTAATAAACATTCTGCAGTAAAGGTAACATGGTGCAAAACAAAGCACTGAAACCATTATAGCTTTTGACTTTTCTCGCTGTTTTTCAGGATATACATACTTGTAACCCAATCACTATGATAGAAGGAAGTGCAAGGAAGCTTAAATGGAAATAAAGGTAGAGAATCTCAGGTAAAGCAAAACCTAGAGCCAAGTTGAAGGGCTGCAACAATCACTAAACATGAGTGGAAAAAAATTTAGGCAATTTAGGTGCCCTCAGAAACATGGTATTAAGCATGGTATTCACAATCTTGGGACTTACTAGTTTGTTTTATGTGTCACCATTCAGAGGAGGCCAGCCTAATAGACTGACGGAACAGTATTATAAACACAGGGTCATGTACCGATTCAGAACTGTGACAATAACCTGTGAACTGGTCTCTTTTTTCCAAGGTGCAGTATTTGAGCTCATATGTAGAGCTGTGTCCCAAACAGTGAGAATACGTTGCTCCAGGAGTAAGATTGCCTTTCTCTTTTTCTTTTTTCACTTTTTTATTTTAATTTTTTATATAAATTCAATCATATTATTTAGCTTACAAAGTGAACATTTCAGTATGTGTGTGAACATTTATCCCCAGTCCAGTTGATCAGAGTATCTTCCACCAATAACACCACACCTCCCCATCTCGTCAATGCTCTCTCTCCGTATCCCTCTTCCAAATGTCCTTCCTTAGGTCCCTCTTCTCCACACACTCCACTTCTGGCACTAATCCCCATCTCTTGTGTCTGTACAACCTTACTATTCAGCCATAAAAAACAACAAAACCCTGGCTTTTGACAAAAAGTGAAAGAATATGGAAGATTTACTGCTGAGTGAAGTAAGTCAGGCTATGAAGGAGAGACATTGTATGTCCTCACTTAATATATACCAAGTGTCCGCAATCTATGACTGAAACTGACAGGTGAAAGGATGTACAAACACAAGAGATGGGCACGAATGCCAGATGTGGAGTGTTTGGAGGAGTGGGGCCTGGGGAAGGACATTTTGAGGAGAGATACGAAGACAGCATTGTCAGGACAGGGAAGTAGTGTTGTTATATTTTGATCAACTGGACTGGGGATAAATGTTCACATATTGAAATGTTCACTTTGTAAGCTAAATAATGCAATTGATGTATAAAAAACATAAATACATAAATAAATAAATAAATAAATAAATAAATAAATAGATAGATAAAGTTAAAAAAATTTAAAAAAGAATAAACTAACACAAACACACAGAAAAAGAAATACTGAAGGGAGAACTATATCAGGAAAGCTAAAAAGAGAAAAACAGAAACAAAAGTACAAAACCAAGAAAATGGCTAGCAAAATGGCAGAGATAAGTCCACAAATATCAATAATAATATTGATTTAAACATGTTAATGTATTAAATTCTCCAACTAAAAGATACAGCCTTACTGAATGAAAACAGAAAAAGAGACCTTTCTATATTCTGCTTACAAGAAATATATCTCATTGATAAAGATATACATAGGCTGAAAATGATGGGCTGGAAAAAATAGATCACACAAATGGAATTCAAAAATAAAGGATTGAGTCATGATATTGATGTCAAATAAAATATACTTCAAGATGAAAACTGAAAGAAGATACAAAGAAGGGCATGATATAGTACTAAAAAAATCTATTTCACCAAGAAGATATAGCACTTATGAATATTTATGCACCCAACACTAAACCACCCAAATACATGAAAGAGAGACTGTAGATCTAAGTGGAGAGAGACACTGCAACATGATAAGCATTGGGGATTTCAACACCCCACTGTCTCCTCTCGACAAATCATCTAGACAAAATATAAACAGGTAGATACAAGATCTAAATTATATCATAAGTCAAGTGGACTTGACAGACACCTATAGATCATTTCACCCAACAACCACAAAATACACATTTTTCTCATACTGATATGGAATGTTTTTGAAGATCTACTATATGATACGGCACAAAACATGCCTTTACAAATTCAAAGTTATAGAAACTACATCCAGTGGGACCAGCAGTTAGTGTAATGGCTAACATATTGCTGAACTCCCATGTAGCCAACCACGGTTCGAGTCCC
>NW_006204341.1:1055405-1079404 GCF_000334495.1 Tupaia belangeri chinensis
CCCCACAAAAAAAAAAAAAAAAAAAAAAAAAAAAAAAGAAAGAAAAGAAAAGAAAAGAAAAGAAAAGAAAAGAAAAGAAAAGATAAGAAAAGACAAGAAAAGAAAAGAAACTACATCCAGCATCTTTTCTGACCATGATGGCATGACTCTTGAAATCAACTACAGAAAGAACCCTTGAAAATAAATGAACATGTGGAAACTAAACAACTCAGTCCTAAATAAATTCAGAATCAATAAAGAATGTTAAGACAAATCAAAATATTCATTGAAACCAGTGATAATGAACAAAGAAGTTTTAAAACCAAAGGAAAATAGCAAAAGCAGTCATGTGAGCCAAATTCATAGCAATTAGTGCACACAGGAAAAAAAATAAAATAAAACAGACAAATAGACAACCTAATAAAATAAGCAAATAGACAACCTAATAACATATCTCAAGGAACTTGAAATGCAATGAAAACAAAATATCAGGAGAAAAGAAATAAAGATTTGAACAGAAATAAATGAAATAGAGAACACAAAGAACTATGCAGAAAATAAATGAAACCAAAACCTGGTTCTTTAAGAAAATAAACAAAATTGACAACATTAGATAGATTAATTAAGAATAACAGAGAAAGGAATCAGATAAATCAAATCAACAATGAAACAGGTGCTGTTACAACAGACATAACAGAAATAAAAAAAGAACATGAGAGAACACTATGAGTGAATATATTCAATAAATAAGAAAATCTAGATGAGGTGGGAAAATCTCTGGACTCATATAACTTACCAAGATTGAATCAGGAAGAAAAAGAAAGCCTCAACAGACAAAAAACAAACAAGATTGAATCAGTAATAAATAGTCTCCCAATGGGGGGAAAAAAAAGCCAGTGTCCTGATGGCTTCACTTCCAAATTCTACAAAACTTCTGTAAGAGAGATTTTTGCTATAGGGCATGTGCGCTCACCAAAAAAGCAGAGAGACAGAAAAGAAAAAAAATCACCCCTCAAGGAGGATGGTCATGCCACAATCCCTGCTTCTCCATTCTCTTCTCAGGATCTTGGGTGCACATGCACACATTCCCGGTGAATTAACACAACTTTTAATGAACTAACACCAAGTCTCTCAAACTATTTATAAAGATCTAGAAGGAAGGAACCCTCCCAAATTCATTCTTTGAAGACTCTATCACCCTGATCTCCAAAACAGACAAGGAAATAAAAAAAAGAAAACCACAGACCAATATTTTTGATGACTACAGATACAAAAGTTCTCAACAAGATACTAACAAATCACATCTAACAACACATTTAAAAGATTATACACCGTAACTAGGAAGGCTTTATCCAAGAGATGCAAGGATGGTTCCACATATGCAAAACAATAAATGTAATACATCACATTAACAGTAGGAAAGATAAAAACCATATGATTATACCAATCTATACAGAAAAAATACACAGTAAAATACAATATCCCTTGGAGTTGGCCAGTAGTTCTGGACACCAGGCGGACTGAGGCTGCAGGCCCAAGCCCTCTGAACCTTCATGCATCCCCACCGTTCCTCCTCCTTGGATCCCAGAGATACCTTAAATAAGATAGGAAGAAACATATAGATTATGTGATAACTAGGAACAATCACAGAGGCTCAAGAAATATGAGCAACCAAGGCCTCTCCCTCAAGGGAAATCATCAAGCCTACATCACCCATAGTCAATACAATGGACGTCGTGGACATGTCTGATAAGGAATTCAAAATATTTGTAGTGACCAAACTAACTGAGATAGAAGAGAAAAGAGACAAGGAGCTCCAGGAGATGAGGAAGTCCTCTCATGACTTGAGAGAAGAAATGGATACCTTAAACAAGAACCAGATGGAACTTCTAGTATTGAAGGATGTGATACAGGAAATCAAAACCTCCCTTGAAAGCATTAAAAGTAGGTTAAACCAGGCAGAAGATCGAATCTCTAACGTAGAAGACAAAACATCTGACCTAGAAAAAAGTATCAAGAAGATTGAGAAAACAACCATGAAAAATGAGGATAATATACGAGGAATACTGGATACCATCAAGCTTCAAGAGGTTTTGAAGGGAGTACTATACCAGGAAAACTAAAAAATCAGAGACAGTTATACGAGAACAAAAAACAACTAAGAAAATGGCTCACTTAATGATAGGATCAGGTATGGAAATATCGATAATTACATTGAATGTCAATGGATTAAATTCCCCAGTTAAGAGACATAGACTAGCTGAATGGATAAGAAAACAGAAACCCTCTATCTGTTGCCTACAAGAAACTCACTTTATGGATAAAGATATACATAGACTAAAAGTCAAGGGCTGGAAAAAGATATTCCATGCAAATGGAAATCAGAAAAAGGCTGGAGTAGCGATATTGATCTCAGACAAAATAGATTTTAAAACAAAGACTGTAAGAAGAGACAAAGAAGGGCATTATATAATAGTAGATGGGGTAATCCAGCAAGAAGATATAACCCTTATAAATATCTACGCACCCAACTCAGGTGCGCCTAAATATGTGAAGGAAAGACTGCTGGAGCTAAAAGGAGACATAGGGAAAAATACTATAATTGTTGGAGATCTCAACACCCCGTTATCTCCTATAGACAGATCTTCTAGACAGAAAATAAATAGAGAGATACAGGACTTAAATGATACTATAAATGGAATGGGCTTGACAGATATCTATAGAACTTTCCACCCTACATCCACAACATATACATTTTTCTCACCCCGACATGGAACCTTTTCAAAGATAGATCATATATTAGGACACAAATCAAGCCTTTACAGATTCAAAGGCATAGAAACTGTACCCAGCATCTTCTCTGACCATGATGGAATTAAACTCAAGATTAATTTCAAGAAACAACCCCGAAAACACACGAACACATGGAAACTGAACAACCTACTTCTGAATGACTTCTTCACTACTGAAGAAATTAAGGCTGAAATAAACAAATTTATGGAAACAAATGATAATGAGGACACAAGTGTCCAGAACCTATGGGACACAGCAAAAGCAGTCATAAGAGGGAAATTCATAGCAATTAGTGCACATAAGAAAAGGATGGAAAGATGGCAAGTAGATAACTTATCATCATGCCTCAGAGAACTGGAAAAACAACAACAAACGAACCCCCAAAATGCCAGGCGAAAAGAAATAATAAAGGTTCGAGCAGAAATAAATGAAATAGAAAATAAACGAACCATACAGAAAATAAATGAAAGCAAAAGCTGGTTCTTTGAAAAGATCAACAAGATTGATACTCCATTGGCTAGACTGATCAAGAAGAAGAAAGAAAGAAACCAGATTAATCAAATATGTGATGAAACAGGCAATATTACCACGGACATAGCAGAAATACATAATATCATTAGAGGATACTATGAGCGACTTTACGCCAACAAACAAGATAACCTGGAGGAGATGGACAAATTCCTGGATGCATATAAACTACCAAGATTGGATCAGGAAGACATAGAGAATCTGAATAGACCTATAACAAGCCAGGAGATTGAATCAGTAATTAATAATCTCCCAACAAAGAAAAGCCCAGGCCCAGATGGCTTCACTTGTGAATTCTACAAAACTTTCAAGGAAGAATTAACCCCTATCTTACTAAAATTATTTCTAAAGATTCAAAAGGAAGGAAACCTTCCAAATTCATTTTATGAAGCCTCCATCATCCTCATCCCCAAAACAGATAAGGATATGACAAAAAAGGAAAACTACAGACCAATATCATTGATGAATATAGATGCGAAAATTCTCAACAAGATACTCGCAAATCGTATCCAACAACATATAACAAAGATCATTCATCACGACCAGGTAGGCTTTATACCAGGGATGCAAGGGTGGTTCAATATACGCAAGACCATAAATGTAATACACCACATTAACAGAAAGAAAGATAAAAACCATATGATCATCTCAATTGATGCGGAGAAAGCGTTTGATAAAATACAACATCCTTTTATGATTAAGACTCTCAGTAAGATTGGTATAGAAGGGTCATTTCTGAACACAATAAAAGCAATCTATGAAAAACCTACAGCTAATATTATACTGAATGGGGAAAAGCTGAAAGCTTTTCCTCTGAAAACAGGTACTAGGCAAGGCTGCCCACTTTCTCCACTGCTCTTTAATATAGTACTGGAAGTCTTAGCTATTGCAATCAGAGAAGAGAACAGTATTAAAGGCATTCGAATAGGCAAAGAAGAGTTGAAAATATCTTTATTTGCAGATGACATGATGGTATACTTAGAAGACCCAAAGGTATCCATGAAAAAACTGCTTGAAGTAATAAGTGAATACAGTAAGGTGGCAGGATACAAAATCAATATCCAAAAATCTATAGCATTTCTATTTATGAACAACAAGTTGAATGAAGCAGAGCTGAAGAAAGGAATCCCTTTCACCGTAGCCACAAGATGTATAAGATATCTAGGGATAAACCTAACTAAGAAAGTCAAAGACCTTTATAAAGAAAACTACGAGAATCTTAAAAAAGACATTGAAAGTGACATAAAAAAGTGGAAGGACATCCCATGCTCCTGGATTGGTAGAATTAACATAATCAAAATGGCAATTCTACCCAAATTAATCTACATGTTTAATGCAATTCCAATCAAAATACCAGAGATATTCTTCAGAGATCTAGAAAAGACAATTATAGAATTTGTCTGGAACCATAAAAGACCTCGTATTGCAAAAGCAATCCTGCGTAAGAAGAATGGAGTAGGAGGCATATCACTCCCTGATCCCAAGATATACTATAAAGCTGTGGTCATCAAAACAGCATGGTATTGGCATAAAAACAGACATGTGGACCAATGGAAGAGAATAGAGACCCCAGAAATAACTCCCAAAGCTTATAGCCAACTGATCTTTGACAAAGGATATCAGTCAATCCATTGGGAAAAGGAAAACCTCTTTAGTAAATGGTGCTGGAAAAACTGGGTATCCACCTGCAGAAAGATGAAACTGAACCCCCATCTTTCACCATTAACAACAGTCAACTCAAAATGGATCAAAGATCTGAACCTAAGACCTCAGACAATAAAACTACTTGTGGAAAATGCTGGGGAAACTCTGGGAGACATTGGAGTAGGCAAAGACTTCTTAAATAAGACTCCCAAAGCACAGGCAATAATCCCTAAAATAGACAAGTGGGACTATATTAGACTAAGAAGTTTCTGCACAGCAAAGGACACAGTAACAAGTGTGAACCGACAACCCTCAGAATGGGAAAATATTTTTGTTAAATATGCCTCAGACAAGGGACTGATAACGAGAATACATAGGGAACTCAAGTGCCTTATGCGAAAAAAAATGATTAACCCGATTAAAAGATGGGAAAGTGAGCTGAACAAAAGTCTCTCTAAGGAAGACATACGAACAGCCAAAAAGCATATGAGGAAATGCTCAACATCCCTCATCATAAGGGAGATGCAGATAAAAACCACAATGAGATACCACCTAACCCCTGTCAGAATGGCAAAGATTAAGAATATAAAAAGTGATAAGTGTTGGCGGGGATGTGGTGAAAAGGGAACCCTCCTACACTGTTGGTGGGAATGTAAACTAGTTCAACCACTGTGGAGAACAATATGGAGGTTCCTCAGGGATCTACAAATAGGACTACCATTTGATCCAGCAATCCCACTTCTGGGTATTTACCCAAAAGACAGGAGAACGCTCAGTCAGAAAAGTGCTTGCACATCAATGTTTATTGCAGCATTATTCACAATTGCCAAGACATGGAACCAACCTAAATGTCCACAAACCAATGAATGGATTGGAAAAGTGTGGTATATATACTCTATGGAATACTACTCAGTCATAAAAAAATAACAAGACCCTGGCATTTGATAGAAAGTGGTCAGATATGGAGGATCTATTGCTGAGTGAAGTAAGCCAGGCTATGAAAGAAAGATATTGTATGTATCCACTCAATATATACCAACTATCCACACTCTCTGGTAGAGAGCAAAAAATAGGAGGACATAAGAGCAGTGAAGGTACTTAACGAGAATAGGACAGTATGGAATGGGGGAGGTGAAGAAAAGAGGATAGAGAAAGATAGCAAGAGAATAATAGAGAGGGAGGACGTCAGTGAGAAACAGATATGGCTTATTACCTGTTGATAATGACATGTATAGTATTCTCAACTGGATTTGGTCTGAGAAGTATTTCATGATGGGTAAAGATTTTACAAGCAAAATGAGAAATAGTGATTGACTGTTTTAAAAAATAATTAGAATAATAATAATAATGATTGGGAAAAACATAGAAAAGACACTGAATAATGAAGCGGAGAGATTAATGTCTCTATATTGACTGACATGCATGGTATTCCCTTTTGAAAAAGCAATGTAATACACTGTAATGTTATGTGTAATCCAATGTAATATAAAGAAGATTATGATAATAAAAATAAAAATAAAAAAATACAATATCCCTTTATGATGAAAACCCTCAGCAAAATTGCCATAGAAAGTATATTTCTCAACACAATAAAAGCCATCTATGACAAACCCGTAACTAACATCATACTGAATGGGGAAAAACTGAAAGTTTTCCACTAAAAATGCCAAGACAAGGAGGCCCACTTTCTCCACTCCTTTCAACATAATACTGGAAGGCCTAGCCAATGCAATCAGATAAAAGAATAGAATAAGAGGCATTCAAATAGGAAAATAAGTGAAATTATCTCTATTTGCAGATGATATGATTATATACATAGAAAATATGAAAGAATGCATACACAATCCTGGAAATGAGAAATGAATATAGTAAAGTGGCAAGAAACAAAATCAACACACAAAAATCTACAGCACTTTTATATGATAACAATGAAGAAACCAAGACAGAATTGACAAAAGCAATCTCAGTTACAATAGTCACAAAAGCAATAAAATACCTAGGAATAAATCTAACTTAAGAAGTGAAAGACCTCTACAAGGGAAACTATGAAAAACTTAACAAAGAAATTCAAAATTACACAAAAATGTGAAAAAGCACACCATGTTCCTGAATTAGAGGAATTCATATAATCAAATGTCAATCCTTCCCAAATTAATCTATAAATTCAATGGAATTCTGCTCAAACTACCATAGATATTTCTCACCGAAATAGGAAAAACAATCATAAACTTTGTCTTGAATCATAAAAGGCCCTGTATCACCAAAGTTATACTGTGCAAAAAGAATACAGTAGGATGCATCAAGGTCAGTTCCTGACCTTGAGACATACTACAAAGCTGTGATTATCAAAGTAGCATGGCCCTGGCACAAAAACATACAGATAGACCAATGGAACAGAATTGAGAAATCCAAAATAAACCCTGAAACATACCACCAACTGGTGATCTCTGACAAAGAGCACAAGACAACTCAGTGGAGAAAAAAATCTCTTCATCAAATAGTGTTGGAAAACCTGGATACTCACCTACAGAAAAATGAAACTGGACCCCTATCTTTCACCATTAACAAAAATCAACTCAAAATGGATCAAGGATCTAAACATATAACCTCAAACTATAAAACTAGTGGTGGAAAACATGGGGAAAACTCTAGGAGACATTGGAGTAGGCAAATACTGTTTTTTTTTTTTTTTTTAAAAGAGGTTTTTGTTATAGGGAGCATGCGTTCGCCAGAAAGACAGAAAGAGACAGAGAAACAGAAAGTGAGAAATCACCCCCCAGGGGAGATGGCCACACCTCAATCCCTTCTCCTCCATTCTCCTCTTGGGATCTTGGGCATGCATGCGCACATGCCCGGTGTGATTTTAAGCCACCAGTTCCAAGACTCAAACTGTGGTCGACTACATGGGAGTCCAGCAACATAGCCATTATGCTTACTGCTGGTCCTTGGCAAATACTTTTAGAAGATCCCAAGGCACAGGAAATAGTCCCAAAAATAGATCATTGGGAATACGTGAGGCTAAAAAGCTTGTGCATAGCAAAATAAACAATAGAGTGAGAAGATAACCCTCAGAGTGAGAGAATATATTTGCAAACTGTGCCTCAGATAAGAGACTGATAACCAAAATTTACAGGGAACTCAAGTATCTCATCAACAAAAAAATAATCAACTCAATTAAAATACGGAAAAATGAGCTTAAGAGATAACTCTCTAAGGACATATAAATGGCCAAAATGCAGAGTAAAACATGCTCAACATCTCTTATCATAAGGGAAATACAAATCAAACCACAATGAGATACCACTTAACCCCAGTTAGAATGGCCACGAATAAAAAAAAAAAAAAAGAATGATAAGTGCTGACAAAACTGTGCTAAAAAGGAAACCCACCTTTAATGTTTATGGTGATGTAAATTAGTACAACCACTATGGAGAACAATATGGAGGTTCCCTCAGAAACCTACAAATAGAACTACCACACAATCTAGTAATTACACTATAAGGTATCTACCCAGAGTATAGGAAAACTCTGTCAGAAAAACACTTGCACATCCATGTTTATTGCAACACTATTTAGAATTGCTAGGACATGGAATCAACCCAGATGTCCAAGATCAGATGAATGGATTTAAAAAAAACATGTGGCATAAAAAAATGAGACCCTGACATTTGATACAAAGTGGATGAATATGGAAGACTTAATCCTTCGTGAAATAAGCCAGACTATGAAAGCCAGGCATTATATGTTCCTGCTCCATATATACTAACTTTCTGCACTCTGTAGCATAAACTGAAAGATTAGAAGGTATAATAGCAAGGATGCCAACAGTAGATACTAGAGACAGTATGGGGGAGTGACAGGGGGTGGAAGGTAGAGGATCAGGGGGAAAAAAGACAACACATTTAATAGATACAAAAATGAAAAGTTATCTGCTGATGATAGTATATATGGTAATGTCTTTGACTTGACTGATACGTACCATAACTATAAAGATATACAGTGATTATATGTAAATATAAATAAATAAATATATAAAATGAATTTTACTGGTCTAAGTAGGCCACTATACTTAGATAATAATTTTGGCCCAAAGTACCCTCTCTGTACTGTACTGCAATCTACCTTGATGTACAAGCAAGGCGTAGCCTCATCTAAGGGTATACTAAGGTAACCTAGCAACTGACCCTTAACCAATCACGTGGTTGAATTTCTGACAATCACAGGTTGCCAACTGATCAGACCATGTCCATATAAGGGAAATACAAATTGCAGCCAATCAGGTTAGTTTTGCCTGTCACTTCCTTGGTTTGTATGCTACTTCCTTTTCTCTAACTGTAATATAATGCACAGGTTGTTGGCCCAAGCAACTTGAAACAACCTGAGGAATGCTGCTATGTTCAAGAACATTTCTCTTGCTAAATTGTGCTTACTCTAACTGGTTTCCGACTTTTCTCTTGACCCTTACTGTATGCCAATTTCATTTTAAGGGATTTACCTATATTTTCACATTGACTTCCCTTAGCAACTCTATGAAGAAGTAATTCTTATCCAAGAAGAGAACTGTATCCCTCCCTAGAGGCTGGTAGGGAGGAGTCTAGGTCATAGTTAGTCATGATGCAACGATTTGAGACAGCAGCAACTTTATGAGGGTTACTGGCTAAAGACGCAGCCCTGTGGCATTGAAACTTGGAGCACAAAACAAATCCTAGAACGATTCATCATGAAGCACATATGAGGCAATATCCCAAGCCTGATATTTTAGCAGTAGATTGGGTAAATCAGTGGTTCCTGACATAATAATAAGGGTACAGTGATGCATTTTTGTTGTTATATTTTAATAAAAGTTGTAATATATGAGTTTGACTTTTTAAATCTAATTTTTCTCCAAATCATTATCTTTTATTATATGTACTTAAGTCATCTTTTCAATTTTATTCAGTTTAAATTATTTCCACTTTCTGTCCTCTTTTGATAGCACTGATCTAGAACCTTTTCATTTAAGAATTCTTATATATTTAATTATTTTATTATCTGTTCCTTTTTTCTGATTTTCACAATTCTATGTCATTATTCTTTTTATGATATATTTCTTCTTAGTTCATAGTTAACTGAATAATTTGGATTAGGAAGTTGTTCCATTGCATTTTGTTCATAGTTCACTTAATAATTTGGATTAGGAAGTTGTTCCATTGCAAGTAAGTTGACAGTTTATTCTCTAATTTCAACATTTGATTTTTTCTGTTTTTCCTTTTTATTTTGTTTTGTTTTATTTTATTTTTGGCTATAGGACATGTGTACTTGTCCGGGACACAGAAAGATAAAGAAAATGAGAAGTTATCTCCCCAGGTGGGATGGCCAGCCACCACCCATTGTCCTCCATTCTCCTATTGGGATTTTGGGCATACATGCACATATGTCCAGCATGATTTTGATTCCAGGACTCGAACCATGCGGTTGGCCATGTGGTATCCTGCTCCTCTATCTCCAAGCCACCTGTTGACTCTTCAATTTTACTTTAAATTTATTTATTTTACCTTTTATATCATAACTTTAAAAATAAATGATCTTTTTATACTTGATTGTATTACACTTTTGAATGAATAATTGGAGAAATATGGTAAATGTAGATTTGTAGATCATAACTATGCATTTATTTCTCATGAGGAAGAAGACATCCAAAATAATGTTTATAGATGGTCTCAGCCTCAGCATGAATCAAGGGCTAAGAAAAAAAATGAGATTTAATAGATTGATAACACATGACCCCGATTGGGTAAAATATTGCAGCCTGAGATTCATCACTGGCTCAAAGGTAAACAGATATTTTCAATTCTACTTACTAATGGAGGAGGTGCTCCTAATATAAACCCTCAGCCTGAGTCTAATGCTATTACATGATGAGGCTGAGACCATGGCTAGCAGTTTATCACTGCCAATAGACAAAATTAGGTTGGCAAGAGCAACCAATGGGGAAATATGTAGTTCTTACCCATTTGGACACTTTCAGATGTGGTTTCTATATACATGTTTAACAGTCACAAGAAAATAAAGCAAAACACAAACACAAGATGGGGAAATCAACATATGGTTGCCAACATTGTATTTCATCAAGTCAGTGCTTTTTAGTAAATAATCTTATACTATCACATTATTTCAGAACAAAAGACATTTCAGTATCAAAATATTGAGTCTCAGAAAAGTCACGATGTATTTGTGCATTGAGAAATAGAAAATGCATTATAACCTAATAGGAAGAAATTAACTCAGAATACAAGAGACCATTAAATTAAACAAATTACGCTTTGCTAAAACTCAGTGTATGCTTCTTATTTTTCCCATCTGTCATATACCAATAAGAACCAAACCACAAATAGTCTCCAGTTCATAGACTAGCATCTTGGACTCGTTGCTGTAAGTTCTGTATTCTTATTAATGAAATCACAGAGAATTAATGTTTCAATCACTTTAACTTAGTCTTCCCTGGAATTGCCTTCACAGTGTTACCATTATATTATATATTACCCTCTCAGCTTGTTTTTAAAGAATTATCTACTTATTTATTTAATTCCATTTGTTATTAAACTAATATTATTATTATTATTATTATTTTATTTTGACCAGAGAGATACAGAGAGAGAAAGGGAAAGTGAGAAAGCAAACTACAGGGTCTGGGATTCAAACTATGGTTTGTGGAAATCCAGTGCCTTTAACCACCACGCCACCACGCCACCTGCCAATGCCACCCCGCCCCCAGCTTTTATAAGCAATCTTATGAAGTACTATGTATTTACCTTTGAACATGTTTATCTTTGTATCATCCAATGACGGACATGATAGAATTTAGCCATTTAGAAACTTTGTCTCCCCTGAGAAACTGATAAGGGTTTCATATGGTTCCTCCTTTTCAGAACTTTGTAACTGATTTTCTTCTGGCTTCCAGGAAGCTCAGAGCCATTACTGTAGTTTAACTACTGAAATTCTTTTTATCCTTATAATTAGCATATCCGATTTTCTCTTTTTTTTTCTTGGCTTACATTTTCTATTTCTTGTTTATTCTTCTGTTGAATCTGACATATTACAAGCCCTCACAATGCCTTTCTAGATAGATGTGAGTTACAACTTAGAATAACTTAACTAGTGATCTCAATACTTTCTATTAATCTCCAATACTATTCCCTCTATTTTACTGTTAATCTTGAGTGTGGAATCAAAGGTTAATTTGCCTTTGTATTTTTGGTAGTGTTTAACACATAGCAGATGGACTCCATGTATATTTGTTAAATGACTCACTGACTGACTGGATCAGACTTCATGCATCTCACTTAGCTAGATGTATTTTTTTCCAGGTCGAATATTTTAAGAACAATGTAAAGTAGAGAAACCTATGAAATGTTTAATGCGGGAAGTCAGTAAGTTTTTAGATACCTAATTTTAAAATAAGGCCCTGTTTTCAATTTCTGAAAAATTATTAATGATTTTTCAAAGACAACATCAATATATCTGCCACATGCAAAACTATGAAAGAATGCTATACTTGTACTGAGAGATGTCTCTTCCCACACTGAAATGTTGAAAAGATATTTGTAATGTTGCCAGGTTTCATTTTTCGTGATTTATCTGACACTCTGTCAGCTTAACTAGAATATCTGGTTTTATCACATATTTCATTCACGAATGTCATACCGTCTCCATTCTTACTAGCTCCCTCATTCTTAACCCACTTTTGTTTTGTAGCCAACATTCTAATAGTGTCCTGTTGTGGAAGAAAATTTCCTCCTCACTGAGAATGAATTAGAAGAGTCAGCTTTTTTTTTTTTTAATTTAATTTAAATGTGGAATGATCTCAGTTTACAAGTATGTCTACTAATTACTAAGAGAACTCAGAAAGATGCTGCTCTTAATCAAACAATACTTCAGCCTACTAGAGTGTGGATCATCTTGAATCACTCTCTCAACACTCAAGCAAGAGCTCATTGTGCAGCTCTCTGCATCATAAATAATGTAACCTTGGGTAAGTATAGGGCTTTAGAAAGAGGTAAACCAATAAACTCTTCAGATAGTTTTTATGTTTGAAAAACAGAAAAGTTTTCATCTAAAAGCACACATCAGTAACACAGGAAATGAATTGTTTGCATTTCAAAATGGGAGTTGAAACCAACATATTTGGTTATTATCGAAGAAGATTCCACTAGATGTGCATGTTTCAGAAAACAGTAAAGAAGACAAAAAGCCATGAAATTCCTTTGAAAGAGAAAGGAGTGACTGAGAGAGTTCAAGGGTAGCATGACATATTTGGGAAAGAAAGTAGCTCTGTATTCAAAAGACCTAGTTCAGGTATCTGCACTACCAAGAACCCTGAGAGACACACATATGAAGATTAACAACTGGCCACTGAAAAAGAAGGGTGACTCCCTAAGGTCAAAAATAATGTTCTTTATATCTATTAAATCTACATGCTGGTTCACCTGATGTGTAAGTCAAGTCCATTTTCATTCATTATTATTGTTTTGAGTTGCATATCTTGTCATGACAAATATAGTGAATTTAAAGAAAATCTCTAGGTGAATTAATACTCCCAAAAGTGATTATCTTTTAGTGCCAGAAGCCAGGGAAGAATCGAGGAGCAGTGGAAAGAGATCAAAATTGCACATTGCTGTTTGAGAGATTCAGCATCATTTACTGGCAGCAGTACTAAGATTTGCCAGCAGTCAGACTTTGCATTTGGCCTTTCAACATGCACTAAAATTGAAGCCAAAATGTTGGGGTGCAGCTTATATAACCATCTGACTCTGGAGTTGTTCAGAAATAACCTTTTCCTGCAATACTCAGTCATATAGACAGCACAGCTAATGTTCCGGAGTTGGATAGGAGAATTATTTCACCACTGGATTACATTTTTCAATTTTTTTTTAATTAACTGCAAATGTCTGTTAGGCAAATAACAGTGTCAAGTTTTGGCAATGATATTCTTATATAAGTATATTCTCTTCTAACCATGTTGTGATCTGCAGGTGCACAGTAGAAACCCTTGCCATTGTCTCAAGGCAATGTCTGTCAATCCAATTTAATCAACATAAAGATCTTTCACTGACTCCAAGGATCAGTGATCCAATTTAATGATCATAAAGATCTTTCACTGACTCCAAGGATCAGGGGTTCATACAAGCAGACATCCTGTAGGGAGATTTTTAGTTGGGAAGCAGAAGATCTGTGCCCAGGGGTCTTTTGATTATACCTATTTAACACTTAATACTATAAAGATGAAATTCTGCTACCTTTCATGATACCACAGAGAGATGATTTTTTTTTTTACATTTATAAGCGAATATCTCAACTGTGAAATTACAACCCACAAAGACTGTGATAATACTTACTATAAACTGAACAGTACCAGGAGCCCAATGGGAACTCAATAAATATTAAGATGGTAGTGATGATGACACTTTGGGTTCAAGAGGATGTAAATTCAGTTTCTTTGAGCACTGAGAATTAGTTGAAGAGCTATACATTTTGCAAAATGCTTGCCTAAATCTGGCCAAAATTCACTCTGTGATTGTGGCAAATGCCTTTTGAGCCTCTGTAGTCTCTTAAATTGCCAGTGTGTATGATGACTACACTTTATTTTCAAGTGACATTGAAAGGTATTAAATTCTGCAGTAGAGCTGCTCTTTATATAGGAAAACAAAATTTTTAATAAACTTAAAAAAAGTCACCATCTATACATCTTCCTTTTCTATATCCAGTATATTTTCCAGTTTTATCTTATAATAGAATAATTATTAATAGGTTAGAGGTAATGTCATATTCTGAAGAGCTCAAGTATATTACTGAGCATCCTTATTTTTCTAATATCAGTATCAGATAATCCAAAAATGATATTTTCATATTAAAGGTGGAATAGCAAAGTCTGAAAATAATTGGTGATGATTTTATATGTTATTTGGGAGAATTGCTAAAATTGAAATGAATAAATGGGTATATCTTCATTGATTTTGCTAGTCAGAAGAGAAAATTCTAAAAATTTTCATATTATATGAGTACATTTTGTTTCACTCAGCACCTTAGAAACTATGGTACTTCATATAAAATAGAGCAGCATCTCCCAACAAAGAAGGTATGGCTTCTTCATGGAACATTTAAAAATACATGTGGGCATTTTTGTTGTTACAATGATTAGGGGACTCCACTGAAATTTAGTGAACAGGGACCAGTAAAATTAAACATCCCCAAATATACAAGGTAATCCCACATTGAACTTGATTTCCTCTTCACTCACCCCAAAGAAACTGCAGTCTTTCCCTTGTGAGCTAATGGCTAATTTTTCTGTACAGAAAATCAAAATAATTTTTTTTTGACATGAGAGTCATTGGAGCATGCAGATAAGTGTTTACATTAAAACTGAGATTATGGAAAGATTGAAGTCATTTTTGTCTTCAGATTTTTTGCCATAGGCATATGTGCTCGCCAGAAAGAGGGAGAGAAACACACAGAGAGAAACAGAGATAGACAATGAGAAGGAAAGTGAGAAATCACACCCCAGGGAGGATGCCCATGCCACAATCCCTTCTCCTCCATTCTCCTCCTGTGTTTTGGGCACACATGCACACGTGCTGTGCATGATTTTCAAGCTGCCAGGTCCAGGGCTTGAACTGTGGTCAATCATGTGGGAATTCAGTGCCTTAATCACCACATCACCTGCTGGTTCCTGAAGTCATTATTAATGAAAAGGACTAGTGAATGACAGTGTCTATGGAATATACTTAGGAAGCTATTATTTGCAGTGCTCAAAACACATCTTGAGTCCTAAGCGTAGGGGTAGAATGTCTGAAAGAAGTATGATCTTAGCTCCAATATGAGGTTTCACTTGTGACCTGTTGATGATGTTGAGAATACCAGAGCTGATTGCAGAAGCTAAGCAGAGAATGGCCTGGTTAGTACTTGGATGGAAGAACACCTAGAGAAGCTGAACATCATTGCCAGTACTCAGGCTCACTGTTTAACTTTGATAATGGGGTAGAAGTCTAGAAAAAGTGTGATTTTAGTGCTAGTGCACAAGGCCCATTACTAATTTCTTTTGTAGAAGAATAATTACTTTTGATGATTTGTGTGGATTCCCCTTGACCGTTGTTTATGAAACTGAAGATGCCTTCTGGAGACACCAGAGATAGTGCCAAATGTGCAGGTTCCTTTTTTTACCCCCATCAAGGGTAAGATTATACAAAAAATTGCTTTAATTACCATCTATATAACTTGAAACTCCCCAAGTTTTCCATTTTAGCTCAGAGCTCTCTTATGAATCCCATATTTGTATTTCCAGTGACTTGCCCAACACCTCCACTTAGATGTCTGATGGTCATTTCAAGCCTGACATCTTTGAAACTGAATTTGATATCCTTCTTCCCCTACCCCACAAAAACTGCAATTTCCCCCTCCTCAGTAAATGGCAATTTCACCTCCAGAAGCTTTTCCAGGTTAAAAACATGGAAAGCATTTTTCATCTCATTTTTTTCTTTTGTACTCCATATCCAATTCATCAAGAAGTCCTTTTGACTCTTTTAAACTTAGCCAAAGCCCAGCCACTTCTCACCATTTCCACTGCTAAAGCCCTAGTCTAGTCACAATTATTTCTTACCTGGATCACTGCAACATCCTTCCAGCTGGATTCCTGCACTATCTCTCACCCTTCCCCTCCTCCCATCTCCCACCCCCAATTCTTCACAACACAATGTCTATTCAAAACAATAAATCAAATATCATGTCACTCCTCTGCTGAAAACCCTGCATTGGCTTTCCATTTACTTAGAGTAGAATTCAAAATACCTCATGTGACCCTCCTATGCCCTACGTGATATGCCCTCCTTCCATTACCTCTCTGACCTTACGTCCTGCTACCTCCCATTTCACATACTTGGTTTTAGCTAAACTGGCCTTCTTGGTGCACCTTCAAAATGCCAGGCATGTGCCCTCTTTGGAACCTTTGTATTGACTGTCCTCTGCCAGGAATGCTTTTCACCAGGTGATTTTGTGCAGATATCACCCTCTCAATGCAGTCTATTACAACCACTCTCATTTCAAATTCTAACCACCTACCACTTCTAGGCAATCACAATATTGTTATTCTACCCTATTTTTTTCCCCAAAGCACATACTTCGTTATAACTTGCTGTTTAACTTGTTTGCCATGTTTATTATCTGTCTTTTTCCTACTCCACCTTCAACTAGTCTGTAAGTTCCATTAAGGCAAGGATATTTCCCTGATTTGTTTACTATTGTCTTCCAAGTACCGAGAAGAATGACCAGCATACAGTGCTCAATTAATATTTGTTGAATGATTTAAAAATCCCAATACACATTTGCATAACTGAAAAATCTTTTTCTGCATTATAGTTTGAAAAAACACTATTCTTCATTTTGTTTGAAACTTAATATGCATTTTTCACCATTTGGGGAGATTCATGTTAAAAATAGCAATGACACTCGTTGCATCTGAGTGTTTGGGTGCTGGATACATACAAACTCAACCTTGGTAGCTGTCATGTCATGACGATTTTATCTATAGTTATAAGCCTCTATTATGTCTTTTAAAGTGGTTTTTGCCTGAGTATTTTCATATTGAAATGCATACTATTTTATTATATATTCGTCTCCTTTATCTGTTATCTTACTGTTAAGACATTCTATTTTTGCAACTTTTTGATTGCATGTGTCAGTAGGCTATAGTATCAACTAATCTCATTTCAGAATTTAAAAATAGATTTTAGAAAATACTTATTACAGGGGCCAGCAGATGGTGTAGTGGTTAAAGCAGCTAGACTCCCACATGACTGACCGTGGTTCAAGTCCCAGACCTGATAGCTTGCTTTCTCATTTTCCTTCTCTCTCTGTCTCTCTCCGGTCAAGTTCCAAAGAATAAGTAAATAAAATAATGACAATGAATAAAAGTAAATAATATAATTATTAAAAAATAAAACTAAATAAAATAAAATGCTATTTGAATCTTTAAAATAAAGAAAATACTTTTTCAAAAGGTAATGAAGTTATTAATACTTTCAGACTGCACACTTAATGTTTAGCTTGTGACTTCCAGAAATAAATATCTATGAACTCCCTGAAAACTCAAGACAGACAGCACAGATCAAATTCACTAATATTTAATCAAATCCCACCTTGTGGAAAGCACTCACTAGTTCCACACACTTTCTTGCCAAGGTTAGAAAACATAATTCACATGTCTAAGATAAGTAACCTAAGTAACCTAAACTTCTAAGTCACTATTAATGCTGATCACAAATTGGACAGCATTTGTAGATGGGCTTTGCTCCTATCTGCCTCTCAGTGGAACCTTCCAAGTCATTTCTCTCTAAACTCTGCAAAACATAAATCCAGCTGTGTGTCTACTTGCCATGCATAGTGCAATCCATGTTCTTGGTACAATTGCCTTGAATCCATTTCCTGAATGGTCGTTTCCAATCACAGCTTTCCTCCAGGAAATACCTTTAGAACCCACTTCTTGACTTCTACCTCTTAGCCATATCAGGGTCAGCTGCCCCTTCCAGGATGAAACCATTGAGCTATATCACATCCTTCCCTACCCACCATAATTCTGTTCCCAACTAGCCATGCCATGCTTAAATACAGAAATGACTAACCACTAAATTTTGACAGTTTAAAAGCAAACTAAAATTGTTTTCTTTTTTCTCCTAGAATTCTTCTGCACTTATAACCTTGAACTTTATTTGAAGTACTTGCTAACATGACATTTTAATGCATATAGTTACTACCCCTGTCTTTCAGGTCTATACTGGATGACTCTAAGACTTAGGAAAAAAAAATCCATTCTGTTACTTCTATGTATTTCAGATGACACTGCTAATGGCAGTGTTGCACATTTGTACAATTCTGACTGAAAAGTCGAATCTACAGTCCCTTAGAACCATATAAACAGCAGTTTTTGAAGTTCCTGTCACCCATCTGAATCTCAAAGCACTTAATCAGTAATGAAGGTTATATTACCTTGCATAGATTGGCATGAAAAAACATTGGGTGAATAGTAGACTGCAAGTTCTTTCAAAACGTAGCTTTCTTTAAGGAAATCACTGGGGTTATAAGATACCATCACCTACTTGGGCACTTGGCCAAGACAGTAATCTAAGCACTGGTATTAATGCACACTCTCCTACAAATAGTGTAAGTCATTTTAATGACCTCTGGTAGTCATGATTTAGCCTTTAGTTTCTGTAATATTAAGTGTAATAAAGCTCTTTCTCCATGTAGGCTGCTATCTCCCATTTTTCTTTCTCTCTTCACCAACAAAGCCCTTGGCATGCTACAAGTTGCCCCTGAGTTTCTTGCTTCACCTTCATCAAAGGATTAGCTTCCACTGCCAACAGCAAAGAAAGAAGGAAGGAGGAAAATAGTTGGAAGGAAAGGGTCATGGGGCACCTGAATGAGTTTGTGATGACTCTGACCACGTTCACATCCTCCATTGCCACTCAACTAATTTTTGTTGTTGTTGTTGTTTTTCAGAGATTTTAGGTATAAGGCATGTGCACTCACTGGCAAGACAGAGAGAAAGGAAGCGAGAAATCATCCCCCGAGGATTTATGGCCACACTGGAATCCCTTCTACTCCAGTCTCCTCTTGGGATTTTGGGCACACACACACATACACACACACACACACACACACACACACACACACACACGTATGCATGGCATGGGTTTTAAGCTGCTTGGTCCAGGATTCAAACTGCGGTTGACTAAGTGAGAATCCAGCAACATAACCATTACACCATCTGCTGGTACCACCACTCAATGTCTGACCCTTATTCCTAGTCAGAGCTGTTACCTGAGAGGCAGTTTCACCTGAAGAGAAGCAGCTGCCACCACATTCACCATAGAGCTGATGCAAGGTGTAAACCATGTCTCTACCTCTGCTCAAACAAAAAGCTGCATAGAAGTTTCAAGCAAGTGAGGTGATTGAATTTGCCAAGGGTCCTTCTGGAAATCTCTAGAGTGCCATAAATTCCAAAAAGCAGCCATATTGGCAGGATTACAGCTGATCTACAAATCAATGACTCGTTGACACCTAAGAATTCAAGTATCAAGGTACAAAATCAGCAGAAAGTCTTGCCATTAACGCTAATGTTTGATGGAGAAGTTTAGAACTGTTTTGTGGACTTTGGGCACAGAAAACTATCAGCTTTGTTCTTCCTAGCTTTGATGATTGATCTTATTTGTGCAGAGATCCAAGTGAACCAGTGATCAGAACTCATTCTTCATCTAGTAGCCATTGTCACAAATCCCAACAGCCCAGAACACATGAAAGAGTCAATAACAGATGCAGTTTGTTACTCCTGCCAAGATATTTACAGGGAGAAGCTATAGGGTAAATCCAATGAGTTTCTGACTGCCATAATCCTGGCGAAGAAGAAGGAAGATTCTAAAAGTAATGTACACTTAGTGGCTACTAATGTATCTCTGAACTATTGGAGTTCACCCAAGCAAATTTTGATAAACAGTCAGAAAGGCAATTTATTGTGCAGGTAGTCCATGAAGCAGCCTTCCCAAGAGGGTCCTATCTAAAGACAGACTAGTGGTTTATCAAGATAATAATGTATGAGTAGCCACATTACAGAATCTGTTGAAGAAACTGCCCCTGTGTTATCAGTATATGGAGACCCATATGAGTTCTACTCTCTTTGTGGTCACAATTGAAGTAATGGTCAGTGACTTTGATGAAATAGCCCTACAAAGAATAAAATTCTGTCCTAAGTCTTTGATGAAAAAATATATTTGAGTGTTAAAGAAAAAGAGGCAGCAGAAAGAAGAAAGCCCCACAGCACACAATAAATTCTGTGCCAAGGAAGAGATTCATATTCTCAGACAGACACTGGAAATGGTAATGAAAAGGATGATGCTCCTAGACACCTAACGTGAACATAATATTGTCCCTCATGTCCTTTTCTCTGTTATAGAACATGTCAAGATCCCTGTCATACCAGGATACCACCATGATGACGTTTGCCTCTATCTTGGAAGAACAGAAACCCAATAAGCTACAACCCCTAGTTATACAAGCAATACTCCCCTTAATAGAGTTAATCAAAGACCCCTGCATAAATCTGATATACAAGTACTTAGACTGAGGGCAGATTCTGCAAGCTGCTACAAGACTGCCATCAATGATCTCTCCTGGGCTCCCCTGCTATAGTTTCTACAGCACCATGTGCTGAGCCTAGAGTGGATTCAAATGTAAGCTGGGCTTTTTCCAGTCTAGCCAAAGCTTCTCATGAAACTCTAAGTAACAATAAGGAAGAAACAGCTACTTAATGTCTGTCCTCATATTTTAGAAACTCATGCAGACCGTAGATAGGCTTGCTGACCACCAGAACAACCTAAAAAAATGCTGTGTATGAAGCTTTGATGGAAATTGTGAAAAAAAAAATAGTACCAAGTACTACTACCGTTCAGTTCAAAAATTGACTGGCAGCCCTAATCTGACTGCAGATGTGTTATCAGATGAAGTCACATATAAGAGTGCTTTCAGTAAGATCCAATTCAGTGACCTTCAGTCTTTACCTTGTATAACTCTTCAAAATGTCCTTGGAGAAGTGCAATATCAAGATGAGATCATAGTGTTCCTGTTAAGGATTCTTCAAAACACAACTGGGTCTGGGGTAATGCAAGAGGCTGACTTGATGGCAGATAGCACATTGAAGGAATGTTGGTTAGTGAATTCCTAAAGTACACAGAAGCTTCTGTGGTCTTCCTGGGCATGGACATTTTATTCAAAAATTATACTGAAGACCTAGTTTTATTGGAGACCACGTTTGGAGGAAGACTTGAGTCACATCTTGAAATCTAGTATTTTATCTTTTACTGACCAAGAACATGGAGAATGAGAATGTTTATAAATTTCTGAAACCACAGATTCAGCTTCACAAGTCTTTGATGATATTATCATTGTTGATGATAGAGAGTTTGGCAAATATTTAAGATAGTATTGAATGTGCTTCAGTAAGCCTCCCAATCCCAGATGAACAAGTCAGACTAGCACATCGTAGATCATCTTCATGAGCTAAGGGAAAACTGCTAGAAAGCGTTTTCTGTAATTTATTTTTTTATTTTTTGTTAATTTTTAATTTTTTTTTGGAGAGATTTTTGCTATCAGGCACGTGCACTCGCCAGAGAGACAGAGACAGAGAGACAGAAAGTGAGAAATCTCCTCCCCAGGGGAGTTGGCCATGCTGCAATCCTTTCTCCTCTATTCTCTTGGGATCTTGGGCACACACCCACACTCACCCAGTGTGAGTTTAAGCCATCAGTTGCAGGCCTCGAACCCTCGTCGACTACATGGGAGTCCAGCGACATACCCATTATGCTTACACTAACTGCTGGTCCCTTTTTTCTTTTTTCCCCCATAGGGCACATGCATTCAGCAGACAGAGAGACACAGTGAGATAGAAAGTGAGAAATAAGCATCTTGGGGGGGTGGCCATGCCTCAATCCTTCTTCCACTCTCCTCCCAGGATTCTGAGCACCAATGCACACATACCCACCATGGTTCTCAAGTTGCCAGGTCCAGGACTTGAGCTGCAATCAGCCATGTGGAAGTCCAGTGCAATAACCACTACATCACCCTTTAGCCTCAAGAAAATCCTACACTTTAATTGTCCAAGGATCAAAAGGAAACTAGGAAAAGGCTTATCCAAAGAAATAATTTAGTCTTTCTTTAACCATGTTGCTATATTTGAAGACCCTACCAAAACCAGAATTAGTGGTGCTACTGACCTGATAGGGAACTTAAAGGGCAGGATGTACTGAAATTATTCATGACTAGATTGATGATTCTTGAAGTGCTGACTAACGGGCAGCCATTCAAAACTAGCCAAACAACACCTTTGCTCCATGGTCAGCAATGTAACTGGAAACTGAAAAATCATGGTTGATATCTAACAATAGGGATGGTACCTGAGATTACTACTAGAAATTTAAATCTTTTGAAAAAACTGAAAGAGAGGAATGTGCACAGATGCTGAAAACACCACACTGAAAATTCTCCCAAAGAAATCACAGCTGTTAGTCACAGCATTGTTAGTTAGCTATGTAAATACTGACTTCAGAGAAAACTGGTTTTTAGCCATTCTGGGAGAAAAAGTGATTTACTTGAGAAAGAAAAAGAGAGGGTAGTTTAGGAGGAAACAGGAGAAAGGGGTGGGGATGGGAGAGAAAAGAGGAAAGGAAAAAGGGACATGACAGATAGAAGAAGTGAACATTTCCTCTTCCCAAGAACGCTGTAATTTGTTTTTCTGTATTTCAGCTTGTGCTGAATGGAATGACTGATTTTTCCAGAGAGGAAAGACTGGCTTCAACAGTTGTATTTTGTCATAACAATCAGTCTGATACATATATACGACTGATAATGATGAAGCTTGTGTTTATGTACCTTTACCATACTGTACTGCACACATGCAAGCTAAAAAGAGAATGAGAAATACCTTACAATCTGAGTGTGGGTGAATGAAAATTGATCTATATTCAAAACTTCAAGTCATTAAAGTTTAAGTTTTACCTTGCAATAACACATGGGGTGTGGGAAGCTGCACACCAGCGAGTCTGTCGAGGTTTCTCAGAGAGCAAACAGTTACCATGATTGGTTCCCTTCCAAAAACCTGACCTTCGAAACCTTGCTCTGATTGATCACTAGAATCCCTCAAATTTGCATATCCTGCACCTCATGATTGGTCCAAAAGCAACCAATCATAATTAACAACCAATCAGGGCCCACCGTTAACAACCAATCAGGGCCCACCGTTTGCAACCCACCAGAGTGTATATAACCACGATGCCTGGCCCACAGTAGCCAGACGACGACGACGACCAGGAAGACGACAACAGAAGAGCCTGAAGAGTTGAAACACCGCGCAGTCTCCAGACGACCCTGAAGATCCTGAAGAGCTGACACTGCATCGTCTCCAGACGACCTGGGAGACCCTGAAGAGCTGTAACACTACATCGTCTCCGGACGACCCTGAAGAGCTGTGATACCGCGTC
>NW_006204341.1:1086513-1087498 GCF_000334495.1 Tupaia belangeri chinensis
AAGAAAAGAAAAAAAAAGACACACTTTTTAGTGCCTGGGATTCTTAATTATTTATTTAATTGTATTTATTTATTATTATTATTTTTAAGTTTGCTATAGTACATGTGCACTCACCAGAGAGAGAGGGAAAGTGAGAAAGCAAGTCACCAGAACTGGGATTAAAATCACTATTGGAAATGTGGGAGTCTAGTACCTTAACTACCATGCCACCTGCCGGCCTCTGGGTTGTTTCTAATTATTATCATTATTTTCAAAAATGCACTAACAAATGGTCAGAATAAGAATCCTGACTTCCAAGGCAAACACACGTACACATGCACATGCTCCATAATCTAAAGAAACTGAGTTTCTTTATTTATTTATGAAAAAGATGGAGAGAGAGAGACAAGAACCCTCAATAGAATTTCATGCTGTAATCTCCCCCCCAAGCCCCCAACCTTCCTGGCCAGCCAGGATCTTTGATATACACACACACACAGTAACTACCATGCCACCTGCCGGCCTCTGGGTTGTTTCTAATTATTATCATTATTTTCAAAAATGCACTAACAAATGGTCAGAATAAGAATCCTGACTTCCAAGGCAAACACACGTACACATGCACATGCTCCATAATCTAAAGAAACTGAGTTTCTTTATTTATTTATGAAAAAGATGGAGAGAGAGAGACAAGAACCCTCAATAGAATTTCATGCTGAAATCTCCCCCCCAAGCCCCCAACCTTCCTGGCCAGCCAGGATCTTTGACATACACACACACACAGCATGTATAAGTTGGCCCAAGAATCAAACCCTGATCATCCATATGGACCCACAATCTTGGAGCCGTGTGGTACAACCGTACCACTATGGCTTTCCTAAAAACCAAAATTTTAATAGCTCAAATTGGCTGTACAGAGAGAAATCTAACTCTCCCTTGACTTGTAAACAGCAGTTTGGACATCTTCTTTACTAAAAAAAAAAAAAAGTTGACAACAAACTTATAC
>NW_006204341.1:1087770-1093391 GCF_000334495.1 Tupaia belangeri chinensis
ACCGCGGTCGACTATGTGGGAGTCCAGAGACATAGCCATTACGCTAACTGCTGGTTCCCAAAAATACTGAAATTTTTTTGAGAGATTGTTGCTATAGGGTGTTGTGAGCTTGCTAGAGCGACAGAGTCAGAGAGACAGGAAGCAAGAAATAACCCCCGAGGAGGGATGGCCACACCACAAACCTTTCTCCTCCATTTTCCTCAGGAATTTGGGCAGGCATGCACATGGTGTGAGAAAAGTTTTAAGCTGCTGAGTTAGGGACTCAAACCAAGGTCAACCATATGGAAGTCAAGTACCTTAACCACTATTACACCATCTGGCCCCAATAATGCAAATTTTAAGTGACTTTTTTGGTCTGAAAAATAAGGATAAAGAGCCAGCAGCTGGTATAGTGGTTAAGGTGTTAGACTTCCACACAGCCGAGCACAGTTCAAGTCCTGGACCCAGTGGCTTGAAAGGGACTCAAACCAAGGTCAACCATATGGAAGTCAAGTACCTTAACCACTATTACACCATCTGGCCCCAATAATGCAAATTTTAAGTGACTTTTTTGGTCTGAAAAATAAGGATAAAGAGCCAGCAGCTGGTATAGTGGTTAAGGTGTTAGACTTCCACACAGCCGAGCACAGTTCAAGTCCTGGACCCAGTGGCTTGAAAATCCCATCTGGAGTGTGTGCATGTGTGCCCCAAATCCCAAGAGGAGAATGGAAGAGAAGGGATTGTGGCATGGCCAACACCCCATAGGTTAATTTCTGACTTTCCCTTTTTCTGTCTCTCCCTGTCTCTCTCATCTCTGAAGAGTATATACATCCTATGGCAAAAGACAACCTAAAAAAATTTAAAATTAAAAATAAGGAGAAATTTAGTAATCATACACAATTTAATAAAATAACCAATTGGAAATGTTTGACTTACTATTTTCTTTTATTTGATTACCTCTCAATGTAATTCTTGCTAGTTCTTGTTCCAATGTTTTCTTACTATTTAAAATCAGCTAACCACAGAATTAACAAAAAGCATATGCATAAAGAATGTGTGTGTGTGTGTGTGTGTGTGTGTGTGTGTGTAATTTTAGCTCTCATGATGAAAGGAACACTTATAAAATTTTTGGTGTTTTCTTTCAAAATATGTATATAATGTATAATGATCAAATTAGGCAATAAATGTATCCACCATCTCCAACATTTTTCTTTACTTGAAATCTACTCTTCAATATATATTGAATTTTCACTAGCTAGCTATTTTCACTCTACTCTACTCTGCTGTAATACTCCATAACCCATTTTGCTTTTTCATATGCTCTCTAGTATCTGTTAACTAAATAACCCTCATCTCCCAATCTCCCTCCCTTTCTGGTTTCTGGTATTGATCTTAATGCTCTATACTTTTTTGTGATCAAATCCTTTAGGTTAGGCTAATGAGTGAGGACATATGTTATTTGTATTTAATTTGTCTGACTTATTTTATTTAATGCTATTTCCCCTCCACGTTTGTCCGTTTTGTTGAAAAAAAAAATTCATCCTTTTTTATGGCTGGCCCATTGTGTATATACACTACATTTTCGTTATTCATAAATCTGGAACTGCCATAATATACCTAATGAAGAAGTCTTAGTTGTGATTAAAACCGACATAGAGCTAGTCCTCTAGCAAAGTGGTTACAGGAACCAGATACCACATGGTCAACTGTGTTTCAAGTCCTGGTGGCTTGAAAAACACACCAGTGCACATGCACATGCCCAGAATCCTAACAGTGCGGAGAAATAGAAAAAAAACAAGGATTGCAGTGTGACCATATTCTATTGGGAGGTGCTTGCTCTCTCTGTTTTTCTCTCTCTCTCGAGCACATATTCACTCTAGCAACAAATAAATACAACCAAAAAAAAGCAAAGCAGAGATAAAGAGAATGAGACCTCTGGAACCAGACATGCTGGAAGCCATATGATTTAAAATACATACACACACACACACACACACACACACACACACACACATACATATATTGAATGTATAATTTCTCTTATACATTCAATCACATACATCACTTATTTTGTAAAGTGAATGTTCCAGCATGAATATATTTCACATCACTCCAGTTGGGGATACTATACATTATCATCAACAGGTAATAACCCATGTCTTGCCTTTCTATTTTTCTCCTTACACTCTCCTCCTTCTCCCACCTTCTTCTCACACTGTAACTGGTATCTATAATCATTTTCTATGTTTCTATATCCTCTAGTCTTTCAGTTTCAGCCATAGAGTGCTGACAATCGGTATATACTATGTGGAGACATACAATGTCTCTCCCATTCTGAGGGCTGTCGATTCACACTAATTACTGTGTCTTTTGCCATGCAGAAACTTCTTAATCTGATGTAATCCCACTTGTCTATTTTTGGGATTATTTACTGTGCTCTGGGGGGTCTTATTTAAGAAGTCTTTGCCTATCCCAATGTCTCACAGATTTTCCCCACTTTTTTCCAGCAGTTTTTTTATAGTTTGAGGTCTTTGATTGTTCATTATTGTTATTAATAAATTCCTTTTTGTACATAATAAAGATTTTATGTTTCCACTGCAGTTAAAGATTTATACAATGATCTCAAATTTTCCACATGAAAAATGAATGTTAGGGAAAAAAATACATTTCTCTCCAAAAGAAAAGGGGAAATAAAGCAGTAATCATGTTTCTTTCATACAGTTCTATGCTGAAGTTGAACCTGATTTAGTAGGCCTTCCTAATTACATTTGGCTAATAGTATAGAGTGTTAAAATATTCCCAAGTTGTATCTGAAAAGTCCACGCAACCATTTCAAGTCTAATGCTTCCAAATTGGTGTGTGTGTTTGATGCTTATCTGATACTTATCCAAACTTATCTGAAATTGAACATCTTTGTTCTAAAACCTGGGCCAAAAATCTGACACTGATTTTGGTGCTCTAATTCATAGTAGATCACAAATATCAAAAGAGCAGCACAACTAGGAAGTAGAGACATGGCTGGAAGTAAAGGCAAAGGGATTAGAAATTAAAACTGTCTAACTTTTGAAAATGAATAGGGCAGTGAGTCTCAGTGAAGCAGGGGGCATATATAAGTATCAGTGAACGGAGAAGCCTAGTGTGTTAGTGTGAAAACAAGACCTAAATTTATTTCAGTTTTAAAAATCATGACTTAATTTGTATTGGCATTTCATGTAAAACTGAAAGAGAGTATGGGATGTTTGTGTTCATCAAAAAAAACAGAGAATATTTCTATTTCTGGGACTATGAAAGAGAGGTGCTTTTTCCTAATAAACCTTTGACATAACAGATAAAACAAAGTATAAGAAGATTCTGAAAGGAGGGGAGAAGACCAGATTGTCTAGGAACCTAAGAACCCAAGCAAGAAAATAATAGTAACCAGAAGACCATTCAAAGGAATGTAAAGTGGTATGTGTACTCTGGAAAATAATTTGGCAATTTTTAAAAAAAAAACTTGACATTCAACTATCATACAACCCAGCAATTGCTCTCCTGAGCATTTACCCCAGAGAAATGAAAACTTATGTCTATTCAAAAACCTGGGCACCATTGTTCACAGCAACTTCATTTGCAATAGTCCAAACTGGAAACAAGGCAGAGATGCTTCAATATGAATGGTTAAATGAACCACAGTGTATCTATGCCATAGAATACTACTCAGCCACAAAAAGGAGCAAACTATTGATATACACAACAGTTTGGATGGATCTAAAGCTTGGATGGATTATGCTTTTATTTTAATCCCTGAGTTTCTGCTTTCTAAAGTTTGTTGGTGATGTCATTTGGGAGTTAGAAGACTGTAAAATAATAGCACAGATCCAAATTTTGATCCTAATCCATTGATGCTTTTCTAGAGAAATGGTTTCAATAAAATCTCCGCCTAAATTCATAGCATTTTTTATATGAATTAAATATTTGGGGGTGAGGGGAGGAACAGTGCATTTGCAAAAGGCAATATCAAAAGGTCACAATTTTAGATTCCCTTTATTTGACTTTCTCAAAATTGCAAAATTATAGAGATGGAAAATATAGATTACTGTTTTCAAAGAGTGAATGATGGTATGAGGGAAGTGAGGGTATAACTATAAAGAGGTAAAACAAGAGAGATCTTTGTGAAGATGGAATCGTTTTGTAGGTTACACGATGTTACATATATGATTAACTGGCATAGAACTATACACATATATTGGACCAAAGTCTATTTCCTCATTTTTATATTGTACTATAGTAATTTAGGATGTGGATATTGGGAAGAAACTTAGTGAACTGGCACTTTTCTACTTTTGCAACTTCTTATGAACCTGTTTATTTCAAAATTTGAAAGTTAAGTAAAAGGACAGGTTTAAAGATTCAGAAAACACTTACAGAGGGGAGAAAAATGCAGAAAACCACTTAAGAGAGAAAGAGAGCTTTCATTCATCTCAATTTTGAGATTTATACCACATTTTATTTGAGTAAAAATTCAAGATTATGCTTTTATTTTAATCCCTGACTTTCTGCTTTCTAAAGTTTGGTGGTGATGACATTTGGGAGTCATAAGCATGTAAAATAATAGCACAGACCCAAATTTTGATCCTAATCCATTGATGCTTTTCTAGAGAAATGGTTTCAATAAAGTCTCTGGCTAAATTCATAGCATTTTTTATATGAATTAAATATTCAGGGTGAGGGGAGGAACAGTGCATTTGCATTGAGAAAATAAATTCGCTGTCCACATTGATCCAGCAATGTTCAGATTATCTTTTCTGACTCTTCAGTGTGTGATCAATATAACTGGTACTACAGTATTACGAGTTTACAATACATGCTCATGAACATGTTTCTTACCATCTAGAAATAGTAACAGGCATTTTAAAGAACAGAAGCTTAAACAAGATTTAAAAATTGCTTTTTCTAATATAAAAGGTGTTTGAACTTACACAACTCAAAGATGAGAAGGTCACTCCAAGATTGCAAAGGATGGAATTTTTATTTTCAATATTTTTTGCCATAGATAAGGCATGTACACTAACTAGAGAGACAGAGAAGGACAGTGAGAGGAAAGTCAGAAATCACTCTCCACGGAAGATGGCCACAGCGCAATCCCTTCTCTATTCTCCTCCTGGAATCTTGGGCACACACACACACACACACACACACACACATACACACACACGTGTCCAGGACTAAAACCACATTTGGCCATGTAGAAGTCCAGCACCTTAACCAGCACACCACCTGCTAGCCCCCCAAGGGATTAATTTTTATCTTTATAACCCATAATATTTTGCACTGGCTTCCACACTCAAGATTATTTGAGCATTTAGTAAGGCTACTGAAGCAGGAAGCAGGAAATGGGAACACAAATGAGTTTATACAGCAAATGCTCTCATTTGCTTTAGGAGAATTCCTGGAAACCCCACCATCTCTCACTCAGCCAACCAGAATAAAACTAAGTTCTGTTATTAACTAAGGAAGAGAGGACAGGGCGCCAACAGGTGGCATGGTGGTTAAAGACGTTGGACTCCCACATGACTGACCACAATTTGAGTCCCCGAACTGGCAGCTTGCTTTCTCAATTTATCTCTCTCTCGCTCTCGCTCTCTCTCCCTCCCTCTCGCTCT
>NW_006204341.1:1093405-1095346 GCF_000334495.1 Tupaia belangeri chinensis
CCCTCCCTCTCTCCTTCCCCCTTTCTGGTCAAATTAAAATTAATTAATTCAAAAAATAAAGTTCAATAAAATAACTAAAAAAGAGAGAGGGCAGATATTAGGTAGTTATTCCTCTCTGTCAAATATGAAAATAATTATTTCTGGCATTAAGAATCATAAATAAGCCCAAACAATATCTAGTCAGGCCAAAAATGTGCTGTACCTGGCAAAAGACAATCTCTGAAAAAAAAAAACAGACTTTCATAGAATTGGAGCTTGTATGACCATATAAATAGTGACATTCTGGTCAAGAAGAAATTAAGTGAATCAGATTACCAAAAAGTTTTTGAAGATTAAAAATTGTAGGGTATCAAGTTTAAAGGCAAAGTGAAGATTGAAAATTACTGTTCACAGTGTCTAAGCCTATATGACAGTTAAATCGGGATCTACCAAAAGTGGGTTACATACAACAGATTCATTCAACACATTACATACAGATGCTCCTCAATTTACAACAGGGTTGCATCCTAATAAACTTGCCCCAAATTGTAAATATTGTTAATTGAAAACCCATTTTATCTATCTAACTTACTGAACATCTTGTCTTAGCCTAACTACCTTAAGTGGGCTCAGAACACTTACATTAGCCTATAGGTAGGTACAACCATCCAATACAAACCTTATTCTATAATAAAATGTTGAATATTTCACATAAGTTGTTGAACACTGAACTCAAAGTGGAAAAAAGCTGATTGTATGAGCACTAAAAGTATGGAGCCTACTGTATGCCTATCACTTTCACATCATTGTAAATTAAAAAAAAAATAGTAAGTCAAATTGTCATAAACCAGGATCCACTGTAGTTTCATTGACAGCACCTGAAAAGTTTTGGGTAAATAATATGAGCCCAGCCACTGTGATACAGCAGTAACATGTGAGCAGTTAGGACTGTAGTCCATATGTCTGATCTCAGGTTCAGATGCTAGCGTTGGCTTGAAAACATGCCAGGCACAAAGGTGCCCAGAATCCTGAAAAACTAGAGGCCTAGAGAAATGGGATTATGGTGTACAAGAGCCTGTCGAGTGTGCTTCCCACCTTTAGAGTGTGCACACACATGCTAGCATAATAAATAAATAAATATAAATAAATAACAGGACTATCACTAGCAACAAGTATAGTGAGAAGATTAAACTTGGGGGGGAAGTCTATTTATGAATGGGCATTTCTCATGAGAGGAAGGGAATAAAATAAAGTAAGAAAGAAACAAAACATGTAAGGGACATGAAAATGGAAAATTTTCTGCTGATGATAATGTGTATAATGCTATCTTTAACTGAATTAATGTACAGTGTAGTCATGCTGGGAAAATTCATTTCACATGCTGTCATAATATACAGTGGTTGAATATATAAAAAATAATAGAATACATAGAAAACCAACCAAAAAAGTTAAGATGCCATTGTGAGATTGTACAGATGAGGAAATTGAGGCTCCATGAAATCAGGACATGTGTAAATTCACCCAGCTAAGACATGGCTGGGCCTAGATAGAGTCTTTGTAACCAGAACAGTACACTACTGTCTGCTGCACAAATCACCATTGCTTAAAAAATATTTTCGCTCTATATTTAATCTAGATATAAAAAACACTTACTGCTCCTTTCTAGGCAATGTTTATTTTATTTTTCCAGCCAGCTCAGAAAGTTCATATTATTTAGGACTATTAGAAAATATGGGTTCTGGAAAATACTGTGTTGTTAACTGGGAGAATGGAGCCTGCTAGTGCATTGGAGGTTTTGTAGCCAGCTGAGTCTACCTCCAAGGGATCCATCTTAGTCTCCAGAGAGGAAGAGTCCAGCTGCACCTCTCCTCCAGTGTTTTGTCCAGCTGCTCCAAAGTGCTTTGCTTGCAGAGCAGCCATGGCCCGGTCTTTCTACTAAAGATAAAAGATTCTGATTATGGC
>NW_006204341.1:1095382-1097726 GCF_000334495.1 Tupaia belangeri chinensis
TTATTTGTTTTATTTAAAACTGTTTTGACAGCGCTCTGCTTTCTCTGCTTCTATAAATAATCAGCCTTAATGATAAAGTATAACCTGCACATTCAAATGTGCATTTACTTCTATACATCTTCGTGCCCTGAATAGGCACAGCTACAAAGACATCAGTTTTGAATATGAGCATATGGTTCCAAGAACTTCATATTTCAAATCCAGAATTCAACTTAAGAATTGAACATAATGTTTTCATTAACACTGATGATACATAAACCACTTCTTAAAAAAATAATAAAACCTGGACTTGAGCTGTGAGGTTGGAGCTTTGAAGCTATTTAGGATTGAATTTTTATGTTGAAAAAAATTATACCTGACAGGAAGATAAAGCATGCATAAAATATTGTCTAAATTGACAATGCTCTGTTCAGTCCTTTAAAAAAATTGCAGGCAAATATTCCTCCATTGCCCGACAAGTAACTTTTACGTCATTGCAAGTGCTCTATCACTGACTCAGGCACTGACTCTCTCATTTGTCTACATAGTATTAAATATGTCATTCTTGCTGGTCATTAGCTTCTCCAATGCCCCCTGAGAGCCCCTCTTGGTGTACATGTTAGAAAGAGACTTGCAGAGAGAGGAAGGAGTCACACATAATTGCATATTACTCTAGAGTGAGTCGGAACCCTATGGAACATCTGGTTGTGCAAACAAAGAACTGAAATACAGTCATTTGAAAGATCTTTCATTTGAATGTATTTCTAACAAAAGATGCCAGATACTCCCTGTCTTACATGCCCCGAACGGAAGCATTCAATTTATCCATTAATGGTGAGCCCAGGGAGCTGTAGTCCAACTTCCTCCCACTGTGCCCAAACTGTTCTTAATAGACCATCTCTTTGAGTAAAGAGAGGAGTTCAGGCGTCATGCAGAATAAATTCTTGCCTTAATTTAAAAACTTTACAAGAAATGGAAGATCCATGGTGAGACTCTGGAGAACTCCCCGTGGAGACTTCCCTTCTTGTTGCATGTGAGAAGTAAGTATCTCATGGAGAAAGGGAAAGATAAGGCCAAAGGGCATGTGCGATAGACTGAATTCCTTGAAATCTACATTCTTCTTTCTCCTCAGACAGTGGAATCTTTATCTGGCTGCGCCTCTTAGTCACCATTAGTAGTTTTTTTTGTTGTTGTTTTGAGTTTTATCTATTTCCTCCATGAGAAAGAAAGGCACACCCACACACACATAGGCTCCCCCAACAGGGTTCCTCATCCATGATCCACACCCTCCAGTCTCAGCCAGCCTGGATTATAAATACACACATATGGACCCCAAGTGCTCAGGGAGGTCCCCGAATATGAAGTCAAGAAAGGCCTTTCTCATGTGAATCCAGTTGTGTCACCACTGAGCCACTGGTCTCATTAGCACTTTATATCTTGTCATCAGCATTTCATTTTGCTTTCTCTCTCAGGTTTCACTCCCTAATTGTTCTTCTGAGTTTTTGATAACAATCATACTAGTCTGATCCATAATGATGATCTATAAAGAAAAGTCCAATAAAATGAAATCATGATGAAAACACTTGTTAAGGTACTTACCTTAACAAAACTGTAAAATCTATAATGACATCTTTGAAGAAGCTGCGCAAATTTTAATATTGTACATTTTTATGTATTTTTTTTTCTGGATGTATCTTTTTAAGAAAAAGAATTTTTTTTTGGAGAGGTTTTTGCTATAGGGCGCATGCGCTCTCCAGAGAAACAGAGGGAGACAGAGAGACAGAAAGCAAGAAATCAACCCCCAGAGGGGATGGTCATGCCGCAATCCCTTCTCCTCTATTCTCCTCTCATGATCATGGGCATGCATGCACACACACTTGGTGTGAGTTTAAGCCACTGGGTCTGGGACTCAAACCGTGGTCTACTACATGGGAGTCCAGCAACATAGTCATTACACTAACTGCTGGTCCTTCAAGAAAAAGAACATTTCTTTAAAAAATTGAGATTTTGATAGGTCCCATTGATAAAGCAGTAACTTTTTTTTTTTTGGACAGAGGGTACATGTGGTCCCTGGAGAGAGACAGACAAAGATAGAGGGTGAGAAAGTAAGAAAGAGAGAGACAGATAAAAAGCGAGAAATCACCCCCAGGGGGATGGCCACGCCACAATCCCCTCTCCTCCATTTTCCTCTCAGGAGCTTGGGCACGCACGCACATGCACCCAGCGTGAGTTTAAGACTCCGGGTCCAGAACTCGAACTGCAGTCGACTATGTGCTAGTACAGCGACATACATAGCAATTACACCAACTGCTGGTCCTCAAAAGCAGCAACTTTTTTTTTTTTTGAGAGGTTTTTGCTATAGGGC
>NW_006204341.1:1100774-1107454 GCF_000334495.1 Tupaia belangeri chinensis
TTATTTATTTTTTTTTCTGGATGTATCTTTCTAAGAAAAAGAATTTTTTTTTGGAGAGGTTTTTGCTATAGGGCGCATGCGCTCTCCAGAGAAACAGAGGGAGACAGAGAGACAGAAAGCAAGAAATCAACCCCCAGAGGGGATGGTCATGCCGCAATCCCTTCTCCTCTATTCTCCTCTCATGATCATGGGCATGCATGCACACACACTTGGTGTGAGTTTAAGCCACTGGGTCTGGGACTCAAACCGTGGTCTACTACATGGGAGTCCAGCAACATAGTCATTACACTAACTGCTGGTCCTTCAAGAAAAAGAACATTTCTTTAAAAAATTGAGATTTTGATAGGTCCCATTGATAAAGCAGTAACTTTTTTTTTTTTGGACAGAGGGTACATGTGGTCCCTGGAGAGAGACAGACAAAGATAGAGGGTGAGAAAGTAAGAAAGAGAGAGACAGATAAAAAGCGAGAAATCACCCCCAGGGGGATGGCCACGCCACAATCCCCTCTCCTCCATTTTCCTCTCAGGAGCTTGGGCACGCACGCACATGCACCCAGCGTGAGTTTAAGACTCCGGGTCCAGAACTCGAACTGCAGTCGACTATGTGCTAGTACAGCGACATACATAGCAATTACACCAACTGCTGGTCCTCAAAAGCAGCAACTTTTTTTTTTTTTTTTACTCATTGTTAAACTTTTATAGGGCGCATGCGCTTGCCAGACAGACAGAGAGAGACAGAGAGACAGAAAGCGAGAAATCACCCCCCAGGCAGGGTGGCCACGCCACAATCCCTTCTCCTCCATTCTCCTCTCGGGATATTGGGCATGCACGCACACCCTCCCGGTGTGAGTTTTAAGCCACTGAGTCTGGGACGCAAACTGTGGTCGACTACATGGGAGTCCAACGACATAGCTATTATGCCAACTGCTGGTCCCAAAAGCAGCAACTTTTTAACTTGGGGGTATAAACTGAAATTTTAAAGAAAAAATGAAGGGCAAGATTTTGAAGAAATTGAAAATTCGCCATCTACGGATTGAATTTTGCTGGGAAATTTCTTTGTTTTGTTTGAAGGTGGGTAGCAGTGAGTTTAGTTTTATTATGGTTTAATATGAATGCTTAAGATGGAGAACACAACTCTCCCAGCAACTTTTTAACTTGGGGGTATAAACTGAAATTTTAAAGAAAAAATGAAGGGCAAGATTTTGAAGAAATTGAAAATTCGCCATCTACGGATTGAATTTTGCTGGGAAATTTCTTTGTTTTGTTTGAAGGTGGGTAGCAGTGAGTTTAGTTTTATTATGGTTTAATATGAATGCTTAAGATGGAGAACACAACTCTCCAATTTTTCTCAAGTAGTAACTCTCCCTATTGTCTTCTACCTGACTGCATCATGCATTGTTGCCTGCCTGGTGCCAGACAGGCTTTGAGTTTATAGCTCCTGGCCTAGAGAATTTTAAGGCTGAGAGAAACATTAGAGATTTGCTAGTCTTATTTCTAAAGCCATTTCTATAGTCCCACTATTCCAACTCTATGCACTGTTGCTTGTCATAGCAAAGAACCACAATTTGAAATGCTCTTCTCTCAGTGCAGTCAGTGCATTTCTGATGCTCCAGGTCATGGCAAGTTCACCAATTTGACAGCTCATGCATTTTAGCATGCTTGCTTTCTTGTCCATGGCAGAATAAGCTCTGTGTACTATGATAACCTTCACAAGAACAGATTTTTATTCCAAGCTCAATGGTAGTGTAGCAACTCCATATGCATGCTACAGACAGAAATGGAAGCTTGGGAATGTGATTTATGGTTAAAGCCTTCAAAGCTGTGTTAGAACACCTTAGCGTAGACATGTAGCTACATTACTCTCTGGTAGACCTCATTCCCAAGCCTGGTTTTATAATGAATTGAGGAGAGTCCTTTGGGCTTGCTGTTATTATTGCTTTTGTATAAGAGTTCAAAATCCAACAGGGTCACAAACAGAATCAGTTCAACAGTGAGTAAAATCCATCAAAAAGCAGAAAAATTGCACTTCTGTTGCAGGTGCAGGCTTGGATGACTTTTCCTCTATACATTTGCCTAGAGTTTCTTATTGCTACTAAGGAGAAAAAAGTGAAAGCCATTTGGCATAAGAAATGCCTTTCATTCTGCCTTTGCCTTAAAATTCCTTCAACTACAAGGAAGGTGAGAGGAGCCATATGCTGCCTATATTGTACACTACCTTGCTGTGCCACACTTATAGGAGTGGTACGGTACTGGGAAAGTCTCTTGTGCACATGGGAAATAAAGTTGGAAAGGACTGGAAACTCCTAGCTCAGTAAATGCATTGGCAAGTTGGTAACTATTAAAAACATATTTTGGGGAATTGGCTTTTCCCTGAAGCAGGGCAAAGCAAATTTCAGAATCCCAAATTGGTAGCCTACAAATTATTTCTTTATATCTAATGGGAGATAAAGTAGGACCCACGTTGGGAAGTATGGACAACCTCAACCTAGTTCTTTTGATGGATGCCATGAATGTGACACCATAACAGCATAGGAGGAAGTCTCCTTTACCAATGTTTGTATTGCATCCATGGGAGTTTCCCCACCATGGGAGTTTCCCCAGCCTGTTTTCACCGTGTACATGTGTGTGTTGAAATAGCCCTTATACAATCCCAAATGGTTTCCCCCTTCTTTCCTAAAGAAAGAAGCTTGAGCATAGGAAAAGAATAGTAGAAGAATTGTTACTGTTGCTCCCAGTATAAATGTGGATGCACATAATGCAGCCATAGTGTGACTAAAATTGTTTGCCTTTCAGTGAATGCTTAGTTGCTGCTGCAGCTGCTGCCTTTTTAATTTTATTTTTTAAAGAATTTTTTGCCATAGGGTTCATGTGCTAGCTGGAGAGAGAGGGAGAAAAGAGAGAAGGAAAGTAAGAAATCACACACACACACACACACACACACACACACACACACACACCCGGGGGTATGGCTACACCACAATTCTTTCTCTTCTATTCTCCTTTCAGCATTTTCATGCCATGCACCCAGTGTGACTTTTCAAGTCACTGAATCCAGGGCTCATACCTTGGTAGGTCATGTGAGAATCCATCACCTTAACCTCCACAACACCTGCTGGCCCCTGCTTAGGTTTCTGTGTGTGTGTGTGTGTGTGTGTGTGTGTGTGTGTGTGTGTGTGTGTTTTAATTCCTCAGTAATAAGCACCTTTTCTACCTAGATTTCAAAAGAAAACTCTGTGTGTGTGTGTGTGTGTGTGTGTGTGTTTACTTTTCTGTTACACCTTGCAAATAGGAAGCAGATACAGCTGTGTACAAACTGTTGCGAAGACTAGCAAAATTGAAAGCTGACAGCTTAATGGAAACATAAAGAGATTCTTGGTCTATTACATGCACATGCACAAAAACACACATATAAATACACCACTTATAAAAATAGTGCCTCAGGACTTTTATTTTTCTTAAGGGTGTTATTGTTTATCTACCTTGTCATCAGCCAGAGAAAGATACATGATATTAAAGTGTCCATACTTATTCACATTAATTCTATCAGCTTGCTGATACTCAGAGTATCATTAAGAACTTTCTTCCCTTTTCTGTCATTCAGTGTTCTTTTATTTTAATCCACCAATTATGTATTGTGTGTTTACATAGCATGAGGATCTCTGTTACAAAATGTGAATGAGAAAAAAAGTAGAGATGATTACTGCTCTTAAAGAACTTAACGCCTGGAAAGGAGACATGGTATCTACAAATTTCCACTTAAATTTTATCTTTTGCTTTCACTATAATGAATAGATTTCATTCTTTTAGAATAAGACTGCTCCTTTTATTCTCCAATAAAAAAATCAGTATCATATGAAGCTTCACTAATATCCCACAAATACCTGGTCCTATTTATTGCCATCCAGTTTCCTAAATCCCAAACATCTGGTTTGCTCAGTACTTGGAACACTGAAAATGAACATGGTAAAACTTTCTTATGCCATTTCCTCAATTCTACCCTCAACTGCTACCTAGTATGAGCCTACTATTAATTATCTAAATCTAAAATAATTGAATATTAGATGAATGTGTGTCACTCTAACAGAGTGGGTTCTTCATGAGATCAAAAACCATGTCTTTATTGCTTATCATGATATTCACAACACAATGCCTCTAAAAAATAGGTATTCAAAAGATATTTATTGAAGATTGAATGAATAAATGAATGATGTGAAGTCAAATTATCTACTCTAATGGAGGCATCTTTCCCATAGCATCAAGTTTTAGACACTCTCTGGCAAAACTCATTTTCAACCCAGTCAGTAGGTAGATAGAATAAATATGCCTCATTTGGCAGTTGCTATCCTTTGAGTGAAAGAGCTGACTCAATGAGTTATACAAATCCCTTCCAACTTCATGGTTCCATGATCCAAAAGAATATTGAGACACATGGCTTGCCATTAAGATCCAAGGAGGTTTTATTTTGCTTTTGCCATAGGGAGAGAGAGAGATAGAGACAGAGACAGAGAGAGAGAGAAAGGGAAAAACCATCCCCTAGGGGCATGGCCACATTGTAAGCCCTTCTCCATTCTCCTCTTGGGACTTTGGGCATGCATGTACCTGCACCCAACATGATTTTCAAGGCACCGGGTCCAGGAATTAAATATCAATCAGTACCTTAAACATTATGCCACCTAATGGCCCCAAGATTTAAAGGTGCAAAATGTGAATGAGGTTGAAAGATCACATAATACTCACCCCAAGATAGCATTCAATGTCAAAGACTTAGCTGTCAAACAGGCATGACAAATTACACAATTGTTGCAACAGTTTAAAGGAACAGTTTGCATGGGGGTGGGGAATTTCCAAAGGAAGCCATAAAGGATAATAGTTTAATCTGAAGCTCAGAAGGTAAGAGTGCTGGGCAAATGGTGTTTCATTGACTTGCAGAATGTGTTTTAAATTTTATTCCTGACTGTGGAATTCATCAAATACAAGCAGTATAAATGTAATGTGATCTCTCTGCAGGAGAGGAAAAAGAGGCTTAAGGAATACCTCCCCATGCCACAGGTAATTAGGGAGAATGAAAGCCCATGAAGAGCGTGAAAGAAAGAATGGAAGAAATGTCAACAAACATAATGTGATTTTCTAGATCATGTAAAGGATAGGCCTAGTTCATGTTAAGAAACCTGGGAGAAAATGTTTGAAAGAAGATTTTCCAATCTGATTGAGAAAGCTTTAAACTGAAACTTTACAAAGAGAGAAAATGCCTTTAAAACATTGTGTTTCTAAATCCCACCTATGACAGTTCATAAGACAAAGCAAGAAAAGCATTTGGAGAAGGATCTCAGTACTTCTCATAAGAAAATTATAGGAAAGATATTTGGGAGCCATAGTTTTAGTCCCAGATGCCTTATATCAATTGCAAGAGTACAGATAATAAATGAACACAGCTGATAGTCTCACACAAAAAGGTTAGAGTTGAGTAGCTAATAATTTGTTTGAAATAGATTTAACAGGATAAAGAGCATCAAATGTTGCAAAGATACAGAGTGGGAAAAAAAATCACATAAATCTACAGGCAGAAGCATGGTAAGGAGAAATACCAAAATAACATACATAACTGTGGGAATTTCATACCACCCATTTGGCCACATGGAGAATGTGAGTGATACTTTGAATACTTATCACACAACTGGAATGTTGGCTAAATAAACCTTTATGGGCACTTGAATCAAGAAATGTACCTGAAGTCTCAGTGTTATGAAAGCAGAACATATGATGAATTCTTGACTTACCTAGCTATTTTACCTCATAGCCACTTGAAGAAGCAATAGAGAGGGTATCTTTAGAATAAAGATTGTCAGGAATATGCATTAAAATACATATTTTGATTTTTAGTAAATAATGCCCCATGGTTATTTTATGAATAAGTTGTAAAATATACATATAGATAATACTAAATTTCTTTTTTTTAGTTTGTTTCTTTTTTATTTCTTTTTTTTACACATTCAATTATCTTTTTTGGCTTATGAAATGAATATTTCACTATGTGAACATTTCTCCCTAGTCCAGTAGGTTAAATTATAAAATATCTTCAACAGATAATGCCACATTTCTTTGTCTCATTAATGCTTTGCCTCTCTATTTTTCTTCTAAATGTCCTTCCTCAGACCCTCCTCTTTCACACACACTATATCTGGTATTTACACCCATTTATTGTGTTTGTATATCCTTTAACCAATCAGTTTCAGTCACAGAGTGTAGACACTAGGTATATATTAAGTGGGGACATACAATGTCTCTCCTTCATAGCCTGGCTTGCCTCACTCAGCAGTAAATCTTCCATATTCTTCCACTTTCTGTCAAAAGCCAGGGTCTTGTTGTTTTTATTGCTAAATAGTATTCCATAGAGTATATGTGTCACAGTTTTTCAACCCATTCAGCAATACGGGGGCATTTGGGTTGGTTCCATTCTTCTGTCCTTTGGGTAGATACCAAGGAGTGGGATTGCTGGATCATACGGTAGTTCTATTTGTAGATTTTTGAGGAGTCTCCAAATTGTTCTCCACAGAGGCTCGACTAATTCACATTCCCACCAGCAGTGCAAGAGAGTTCCACTTTCACCACACCCCTGCCAACACATCTTTTTTTTTTTTTGGTCTTAGACATTCTGAATGGGGTTGGGTGGTTTTTCTTTGT